>NC_083565.1:33644880-33948093 GCF_019925205.1 Metopolophium dirhodum | reverse complement strand
ATATGCATATTATAACCTCCATGCATGTTTGAAATAAATAAGACCAAATTGTTTCTTTCGTGAAATTACTTTCGTACAATAGTCTGATTGTTGAATAAATTAAAATAAAATAAATTAAAATCCCCGGATTACCTTTTCTGTTATCGATAAACGCAGAGGTGTGACACAAAATAGTATGCGTAGCTCATGCAGGAAGGCAATTTCAGTCTTGAGCTTTCCAATGCTTCAACCGTCATTAAAAACAAAACTTTTGGTGCCTGCGTTACAAAAATTATTAAAATTATGTATTTGTGTTTCACTTAATTTTTTATTAGCTCATTTAATTATGATTATAATCTGATATTGATAAGTAAAATGTATCACTATAGAAATAGAATGAATAATAATAAAACTATATTTCGAAATATTCTAGAGTCTAGAAATCTACAATCTAGACTAAGCAGTTCAGAATATTATTTGAAAATTCAATTTTTACGTATTTTAATATAAATTATAGGTAATATTGTTTAAGTTTTATACAATAAGAAAATGGGTGATAAATGTACTTATAATATTTACGAAATACAATAGGCACAGAACAGACGGACTGCAGTACACCAATAATATAACTAGATGTCTAGATTATCATAATAATACCTATGTACAATGTTAAATTTTCTATCTAGGTACCAGGTACCTATACATAAATTATACTATACACTCACATTTAAGTAGTTAAGTAACCTACTTATATAACTATATCAATAATAATATAGGTAATTTATCATGATGGATTCGATAAAAAAAGTACGGTTAATTTTGACAGATAGAAAAAAAAAATTACTTCTTATTAGATGTAAATATTGGTTAATTTATATAAGAAAAGACAACTAGGAAAATGTGTTTAGTTACTTTACTGGCAAAATTGGATAACACAAATTTATCAACAAATGGCAATCACGACCTGTTTGGTTTGTTCGTAGAACGTTTGGTGTTTTAAGAAAAATAACACAATACGATTGATATTATAAGAGAAAAAGAAGAATATATTGGTTTCAAATAATCACTCGTAAAGTGACACACAGATTACAAAACAAAAGGGTATGATTTTACTATACTGGGACTCGAACGCGTGGTATAAGACAATACAATGCCAGAATTACTCCGACTATTGTACCATGGATTGAATATATACCGCACGTTGAGTCCGGGAGAGAGACTACCTTTCGTGCCGTGCAAGTCTGCCTGGGTAGGTCTTGCTCCGGCGCTGAAAAGGCAGTGAATGGTATCGGTTCGACCTGTGCCTTGTCCTTTTATACCCATCGCAAGGTGGCAACGGCGTACTCTAATGCGATGGATAGAGCAGTCATGGCGACTGGTCGAACGATGTACAAAGCTGGATAAAAATAAGATGGGTGTTTAATTAAAATTTTAATGAGTTTGATAATATTTGAGAAGTACAGATAACGATAAATGTACAGGTATGTAGATATAGATATTCGTGGAAACACGACCACCTAAATTAAACATTTATGGGTACAAAAAGGTGGATAAGTGGATGTCCTCTGCTGTACAGTAGTCAGTAGGTTACAAGTGGGTCACTGTAATGGATGGTGTTAAATTTGAATTCAATGATATAATATCATTGTATAAGAAAAACGATTCTGAGCGAAGACGGTCAGTCAGCCTATGATAGGATGATAGGAGCCTATGAAATAAGTATATTTGTTGATATTATTGTGAATAAAGTAATTTATATATAACCTATTTATGTGGAGCCTTGTTTTAAATTTTGAATCCTTAGCTATAAAAGTTAAACATTTTATACATTTTTAACTACAAAATAATTAATAAATTATAAATTTGATAAATGTTGTCAAAATTTGAACTTTAAATGCTTATAAAAAAAATGATGCCTATGTATTTTTCATAATTTTCAACTGCTATTATAACGATATATCAGGAGCCTTATATTGAATTTTCACGCTTTTTTACCCAACAGAAAAAATTTTATTGATATTTATAGAAAAAAAAACTAAAAAAATTGAAAACTGACAATGTCCGTAAACAGCTCAAAAAGAGTCAAAATATTTTCAACATTTTATGGTGTATAGAAAATGCTAATATAAACATTCAGTGAAATTTTCAAGTATCTATAGTCATTCGTTTTTTAATTACAATAAAATAAGAAAATTGTTACATGAGAAATCGAGTGAATATCAAATGTTGTAAAAATATAAATTTTAGACGCTCATAAAAATTTAATTTAAGTTTCTTGTAGATATTTTTTTTTTTGATAAAGGTAGACAAACTTATGAGTAATCTTATATTACATTTTCAAATCTTAGATTTAAAAAGAAAAATTTTTATGAATTCTCAACTCAAAATAATTTGCTATTTTTCGTGATTTTTCCGTATTTTGTCAAAATTTGAAATTTAAATGCTTATAAATAAAAACTTTGAAGAAGGATTTTTAATTTTTTTCATCTGCCTTTGAAACAATAACCTAGGAGCCTTCTATTAAATTTTCAAGCTTTTTTACTCAACAGAAAAAATTTTATTGATAATTATAGAAAAAAATACTAAAAAAATTGAAAACTGACAATGTCCGTTAACAGCTCAAAAAGAGTCAAAATATTTTCAATATTTTATGATGTATAGAAAATGCTAATATAAACATTCAGTCAAAATTCCATGTCCCTACGGTCATTTGTTTTAGAGTTACACCAAAAACCAAAATCGATTTTCTCGAAAACAGATTTTGCGTAAAAATTCCCGTTTTTCCTTAATTTTTCTTTTGTTTTTCACGTCGCTTTTGAAAACTACTTGGAAATGTTTACTTTTGACCCCCCCCCCAAGTACCAATTAGATTCACTTTCCTATCAGAAATGTTACTTTAGAAGACTTTTACTGCCCTAAAAGATGATGACAGACACAAAAATAAAAAAAAAAACACACATCATTGTAAAATCTATACATCAATCGCTTCGCTCAGAATCTAAAATTCAATAGTTGCGTTTAAATAATTTATAATTGTATCCAATATTACAATACCCATACCTGTGATGTATATTGTTTTCATTGTCCATTTTATTGTTTAATTACTATGTTTTTACGTATTCGTATAATATATGATGAATTTATTTTTTCTAAATTATAATCGCTTGGCCAATATGTGCCATTTCTGAAGAGATTTATCGACCATCCTACGCTGGTTTGGATTTTCTTGGTTGACAATCATCACTCGGTATCATCGCCGTCATTCTGTGTCAGCGCCATCACTCCATACCATCGTCAGCGTCCTCAGCGTCGGACTATACAAACACGAGAGTTGTGAGTCGGCTTTGAGTCAGCACATATTATTTCGTATAGTTATTAACATTAATTGTAAGTATCAATTTTATTTTCCACGCTACTAAAACATAGTTTAAGAAGGGTTGTACACATTTTTATGCAATTAAGTAGATAGTGGTTTTATTTCAAATAGATTTCAATAAAAACGTAGAAAATAATACATACAATATTTTTAACGATTGAAAAGTAAACTGTATTAAATATTATGGTAACGGCGTACCGGCTAGAGTTCACTTGGTTTCATATTTACAACAATAATAATTAGGTATAATATGCAAGTAGGATAAAAAAGAGAGTTCTGGAACCGCATCCTGCTAGCACATCCCTATACCTGATGGCACATCCCGTGAAAACCGTTGTACATCCCGTATCATCCCGTGGTTGCACATCCCATGGGTTGTGCAGATCTATCACATACGTACACGACAATCCCCCCGCTACCCCCGTTAATCCTATACCCCCACCATCAATCACGCACTTATACGATATTCCCCCCGCCGCTCATCCCTATCAATTAGCCGTCGCCGCGCGAGGATAAAAATTTTTTTACCGATCAGGGATTCGAACTCGAACCGGCCGCTTCCAAACGACAACCTCACCGCTGCGCAACTTACTCGCTTATGATTACAAGGTATATTCTATATCATTTAACTGGTGTTTATGACAATCGTTCACATACGTACGAAATGTATAGTTTCCCCCCACCACCACTATACCTTACAATGGGCCGCCGCGAACGCGCGCGAGCCCGCCACCGCGTTATCAGTTATCACAGTGACTTGAACATATAATATTCCACTGATATTTCTAACAATAAACATTCTATAATTTCCCCCAACACCACCACTATACCTTACAAAGGGCCACCGCGTTATCATATCTATGTTATCAGTTATCACATTGGCGTTAGCATAATCTTTAAATGTATTTATATATATAATTTATATGTATTCCTTCGTCTAGGGTTTTTAACTGACGGTATATAGTCCCAGTGGCAGTCGGGCAACAACGTTGTTACTTTGTGTATACGGTTTGACACAAAAACCTTAAATTTTTCATGTGGTACCTTCAACCAACTCAAAACAGTAGTTGAGTCTGACCACGCATACATTTCTACAATTCGGATTTTAAGACTTAATGTGGTCTTAATCCGAACCATCCACCGGGCGAGCAAAACAGCCGCACATAGTTCCAACCTAGGAATCGATGACGCCTTGAGAGGAGCCATTTTAGTCTTAGCGCCTAACAACGAGATTACCGGAGGTCCGGAGTGCTTAAATAATCTTAAATATACTACAGCGGAATACCCCTTTTCGGACGCGTCACAGAACCCGCATAAATGACACTGCACGCCGAGTTCAGTACCAATGAAACGGGGAATAGTTACCTGCTGTTAAACAGGGAGATCCGCAACGAACCTATCCCACACATCAACCATCTCGGTGGGCAACGGATCGTCCCATGAAATACCAAGTTGCCACACGCGCTGCATCAACTGCTTTGCAAAGAAAATCACTGGACCTAATAGACCGAGCTGGTCGAAAATGCGGGCGATTAAAGACAGCATTCCCCGTTTAGTTGTGACTAAGCGTTCTGGTTGAACAATATAAAGAAACGTGTCATCCCGATGTGACCACTAAGGAATACCTAATACCTTTGAACCACCCTTGGTATCATCGTTAAACGACAGCAGGCCACATGCCCTGTCTTTGGGTGGTACCTTATCTAAAATCTCAACGGTGTTGCTTGCCCACTTCATTAGATTCATTCCTGCCCCTTTTAGTACACTTATCAAATTAGCTTGAAGTGCGGCCACTTCATCTACTGTGTCTCCCTCCACACAAATATCATCGACATAGGTATTGAGCACTAATGCGTCATGAACGGCCGGAACGTCTGCACAATCGGACTCAGCGATTTGTTGCATTACCTGTATGGCCAAGAAAGGGGCACAATTTACCCCGTATGTCGTATTTAATTGGTAAGCCTTGAGTTCGTCCTGCGGGGACGCGCGCCATAGGATATGTTGGTAGCGACGATGTTCGGGAGCTAGCAAAATTTGCAGGAACATTTTATTTATATCTGCGGTGAATGCATGACGTGGCAGACGGAATAGCATGAGCACGTCGATAACGTCTCGCTGTAGTTTTGGGCCCGCGAATAAACATTTATTTAAGGATGTACTTGAAAACGACTGGGCGGACGCGTCAAATACGACACGGATTTTGGCTTGGGGGTCAGAAGACTTGAATACAGCATGATGAGGTATATAATAGGAACCTTCAGTGGGGGCTGGGGTCATGTGTCCTAAAGACAGGTATTCGTCCATAAACTGACAATACGCCTCCCAAAGCCGACTGTCTGACATGAGCTTACGCTCGAGGGACTCAAAACGTTTGAAATTTCATTATGCTTATTGTTAATTTTTAAGTTTTTTAATTGTTTTGGAATTGGAAATAAGGTTTCGTCATTTTTATATTTTTTCGCTATTATTGTTTCCAACAATGTTGTACTAGAGATGTTATTGTTAGAATTTTTTAGCTGGCAGAGAGGGAGTCTAACCACTCTCTCTTGCCTTAATAGTTTTTTTGATTATTATGAAAATATATTTTATTCAAATTACGTGTATCATTATCAGGCACCTGACCGATGGCGTGCTGATTCATCACGTTATTTACGTCTACATTATTTTGGCTGATACCATTTGTAGCATGTGATGGATTTTGATAATTTTGGCCTACGTTTTGTTCGTTCAAATTTGCACCTTGATTACTATTATACACATTATTTTTATAATATTGCTGACTTTTTTGGTTAGGCATATTTTTATACCTATCATTCCACTTTGGTTGTGTATAGCCATTATTACTATTAAAATTATTTGGAGGGTTATATGTATTTTTTCGATGGAAGTGTTTATTAGGATCTATATATTGATTCGGTCTAATTTCATTATTTGTGTTGTAATTATTATTTGGATAAAAAGTATTGTTTGGGTGATAATTTTGATTATTAACATAATTGTTTGGAATAAATGAATTATTTGAACTATACATTTTATTATTAAAATTGTTGTTAGGATTAAATAAATTATTTGAATTCTGTTTTTGATTACTATAACCATTATTGTTATAATTGCATGGGTCGTAATTGCACATATTATTATTGAATGCATTGTTTGGATTATTTTGAAGAGTGTGATATGGGCTAGGACTATTCACATGCATATTATTATTAAATTTCTTTTTCTGGTTAAAATTTCTATTACCATTGTTAATATTATTTAATTTAGATTTTAAAAATTTATTTTCTTTCCTAAGAGTGTCAATATCTACAGAACTCATATTTTGAAAATCTGTGTGCATCAATTTCGAATTTTCTATTTTCTTTAAATTAATTTCCAAGGTGTCTAAAGTGTCATTATTCATAATAATTACAGTGTTATAATATTCTGGTGTTAGTGCCTCTAATATTATATCAATTTACTCGGTTTCAGAAATGGTGCAATTTGTTTGACTAATTAAATATAAAATATCTGCTAAGAACTCCGATATTGTTTCTGTCGATTTAAATTTTTTATTTCGTAATTTGTTTCTTAACATACGATTCCTAGCCGGCGATGCAAATTTTTCCTTAAATATTTGTTCTATTTCATCAAAAGTCGGATTTCAGTTATTAATTGTTAATGTCTTGTATAATTTATAAGCGGAATTTTTTAAATATAATAGCAAGTAAGTTAATTTTATTTGCGGAGACGACTTATTAGCAGTAGCTACCACGTTAAAGTACTCGAAAAATTCTAAAACGCATTCATCGCCCGAACCGTTGAAAATATTAGGTACAAATTGTTGAGGTCTTGCCATTTTATTTTTCGTATTTAATTTAATTATATTATCAATTTTTGAACTCGCGTCCAATTTATTATTTTGATTTACCTCTACAGATTCAAATTTTAAATTATTCGGTTGCTCAGTAATTTTAATTGGTGAAAGTGATTGGTCTATTAAGAGATTTTCTAACTGTTGGGCCACGTCTTTAGGTCCAACCGTATCGGTACCTTTATTTTCTAATTCTACCTGTGAGTCTGGTTCGCTAATATTTTTTTCACAATGATTTTTCTGGCTATTATTGAAATCTAATGATAACTTATTTTCAGTAAGGGTAAGATCTGCAGTACTATCGTTATAATTATCTTTATCTTCGGTATCAAGTAGTCCAACTCTAAAAGTTTTTATTGCTGATTTCGCGAGATCCCTTAAGTGTAAGAGGGTTGACGATTCTTCACAATGTATATTACAAAATTTTAAAAAACACACTACTTCAGATTCATCTAACAAAAGTATCCACGATACCGTTTTCTGAGATATTATGAATTCAAATTTTTTTCTACTGGTGTTAGTGCATTAAAGTCATCTTTACTTAAACATTCGACTTCGTATAATGTGCAAAGCGTAATTTTTTTAACTAACTTAGCCGATAAAGGTATATTTCCAAATTTCGAATTTTTAAAAAAAATCTCCTAAATTATTCTCATCGATTTGTCGTAATATGCCGGTCAATTCTGTTGCATTTATTTTTGAATCAAAGTATTCATTTAAAAATAAAATATTTAATTTTGTTACTTTAGCAATGTGATTATTAGTATTTCGTTTAATATAAAATTTGACATCCATTAAGAGTTATTTGGCAAATAACTTCACATAAGATTCACATGACACCCAACAATAATATCACAACACAAGGGGTGTACCTTAGAATCGAAATTTTTCTCGAGAAAAAACAAAATATAATTTCCAAAAAAAAATCGGGACTCCAGGGACGGCGCCTCCACCAACTGTAACGTCTCCTCTTCACCTGGGCTCTTACCCGTTCAGGTGTCGTTCTGTTTATATTAACGAGGTCTCGGAGACTCGACCTAGGTGTGTGATATTATTACTAGGGATCAGGGTTACCTTATGTCAAGCAAGTACTCAACGTAATATATAACGTTATATGTATATCTGAATATTAATGTATTATTATTATCTACTACAAGTTACAACATCGAAAGTATACTTATAAATTATAACTGCGGGCTACCGATCGGGCCATGGTTTGTCGTGGGTGCCGATGTCCAAATGTGGGTTGAGCTGGTCGTCCGCAGGTCCTCTTCAGGTCTTTGTTGGTCCTAGAGTTCCACTATCGACCACCGACTATGTCTCTTCATTCTTGACCATCCAACTATCAACCGCCGTCTATATTCTATCGACTACCTCACTGTAGACTCTATCATAACTAACTCCCGCCAGGCGTCCAGGTCGGTTATTTACACGATGTGAGCTAAACATCGCGTCAGCAATCAGCATAATATATATTTCATACATATATACACATTTGTCATTACTAATACTCAGAATATTAGCCGTGCTCAATGTAGGGAGTTATGTACGATGTCGATGACGATAATCGTTACAATATCACAGATAATCTATGATAATAATGTGTCAACATTCTGTCAGTCATTTAACGTTTGTGGCAGCCCAAAAGAAATCTCATGTCTAACTTGAGTTTATCTAATATTCTAATATTTAAAATCTAATATCTAAAATTCTAATATTAACAAACTCTTATTTTGCTGTGCAAAACGATGCATGCGACGAAGTGACGAGGTTAAAATTCTAAAAGGTATACACACGTCTCGTCGAAGGGAGTTCCATGTCCATTGCTAGCCTCTGGCAGTTTCACTTAATACACGAACCACTCGTAAAAAGAATTTGTATTATTTCATAATTCGTGTAAATTTTTAAAAAAATGCCAGGATTTAAAAGTTATATAGAGGTACCTATAATATTAATATAGAGATTTACTCTCGGGATGTCAGGTAAGATGAGAAACGTTTTTTTCGTTTTCGTATAGTGCATGCTTTTGTACAAATGCGATTTATGCTCATAACTTTATTTATTTATTTATTATAGAGCCCGGATTTATATGCATTTAAAAAATGTCAAATATAATGCAAATATACAAGGAAAATGTGGCTAATTATGCAAGTTCAAATGTTGACGAAATTTATCAAATTAAAAGCTTACAAATTATTTAATAGTTAAAAATTTAAAACAAGGTACCACGTAAGTAGTTAATTTTGTAACCAAAATGTCTCAACAAATAATATCTAAACAAAGTTTTTTTTTATAGTTATTTTAAGTTCAAATTTCGACGAAATTACCTACATATTAAATAACTAAGAATAACGATTTTAGTTATTTTGTTGTCATTTAAAAATGTTATTCGTGGGTACTTGAAACTTCCCAAGTACCATATTATTACATACAAATATTGAAAAATAATGATATGCAAAACAATATTAATTCAACTAACTGGCTAGTGTGTACCTAGTGTGTACCTTCACTTACTTTGTCACTGTGTATAACTATAAATTATCAATGTAAATATCATGGTATGGCTATTTTAACTTATACACATATATTTTAGATTCTGTGTGGAACGATAAATGTATTGATTTTACAATTATGTGTGTTTTTTCTTTATTTTTTTTGTGTCTGTGTACACGATAAGTAGTTGAAATAATGCTTCGATTTTCAACTTCAGTATCTTGTTCAGTTAGAAAATGAATATTGTTGGTGCTTTGGGGAGGTCAAAATTTAAAATTCCCAGTAATTTTCAAAAGCGCCAAGAAAACAAAAGAAAAATTAAGGAAAAACTGGAATTTTTACGCAAAATTGACTTTGGTTTTTGGTGTAACTTTAAAATAAATTACCGTAGATACATGAAATTTCCACTAGTTGTTTATATTTGCATTTTCCATACACGATAAAATTTTCAAAATAATTTGATTTATTTTGAACTGTTTAGGGACATTTTCAGTTTCCAATTTTATTTGTTTTTTTATTTTATGAATTTCAATAAAACTTTATTTGTTAAGTGAAAAAACTTGAAAATTTAATACAAGGCTCCTACTATATTGTTACGTTGATATTAGAAAAATATTAAAAATCCTTAATCAAAGTTTTTTTTTATAAGCATTTAAAGTTCAAAAATTGTAAAATATCGAAAAATCACGAAAATAAGCAAATTATTTTGAGTTAAGAATTCATAAAAAATTTTCTTGTTTTTACCAAAATTGGCGTGGTCTCCGAACTAAGATTCCTACCGTGAATATTAATGTAGCTATATTTGTCATGCTTACTGAAACATGGCTCAATGATAGCATTTTTTCTAGTGAACTAGGATTAATCAATTATAATGTGTTTATATGTGATAGGTCCAGTGCTACTAGTGTTCATAATAGGGGTCTCTAAATTTATGGTGGCTGAGTGGGTTTTCTTAAAAATTTATTTCAACTCAACCACGTATATTATCTGCGGTGTCTACTTCCCTCCTATCTCGCCTGTTAGTACTTATGAGTCATTTACTTCGTAACTTGAGAGTATCGTTTCGAATAATAATGGTTGTGTCTTTATTGTCTGTGATGATTTTCCTAATGTACTGTGGTCAAATGATGAAATGGGGCCTATCTATTCTTCCATTTCAGATGCGCGTATTTCTTGTATCCCTGAATGATTTGCCTTTCTTAATTCCTTCCAATCGAATGAAATAAGAAATACTTATGATACCTTATTAGATTTAGTCTTAAGCAATGCGCGTAATATCGTTATTAAAATATCGGATATCCTTGTTGTTCCCGAGGACAGCTATCACCCATCCCTTGATTTTGATGTTGTCAGTTCTCAAATTGTTCCTTCCTTCGGTGCTTCGGACTCTGATAATAGTGTGGCTGCAGTACCCTGCCATTGGTACAAAAATGGTCAATGCGGATGGCCAAAAAAATATATAAAAAATGTAAATAAACACATTGAAAGGCGTACCGCAACTAATGCTTTAGATTGTTTGATTTCTACAGTGCGAGGAAATTAAACACTGAAAAAGCTATAGGTATGATAATATACATAGAACTATATTATAGAACTTATATAACATATTATAATAATAAAATATTTGTACACAATATATTTTGTATTACATCAAACAAAATACTGCAATTGTATTGTTCAATTAGTATTATTATTATACATAATATACTATTATATATTTCAGACTAGAAATATTTATTGTAAACCTTAATATTATTTTAATAATTGAAAATACTTTTTATATATCGTGCCTTTTTGTTTCATATAAATTATTTAATTTCCTATAAATATTAGAATAATCTACGTCTCACATTGCGTAGGTGCTGGTGCAGGATGTTTGGCGAATGTTGATTGAGACAGCTGTGGTGTAACCTTATGTAGCAGTATTACCAATAAATAAAAAACTTTGTATCATGATCGGGGGGGACGATATTTCAGACTCTTTAAAAGAAGCCAAAAAAAATAGTAAAAAAACACAATTAACGTCAGATCTTTCTTGTACCGATGGGAAACCCAAAAAAAAATTTGTATCCCCACCTACATTTTCGGAAAACTAGTAATTTAGTCAAAATAGTCAAAATTTACAAAATCTGACTATTTTACAGGCCGTGAGAGCTTTTCCTGTAAGACAAGTTTTTGTACAAAAAAACGCACCCACTCTGACCCCCTTAAAGGGAAGAAATAAAATTATAACTACAGGAATTAAAAAACAATAACCAGTGGATTCAAGAGTGAATAACTTTTTAAGCAATAATAAATTAGATAAAACAAACTATTTAAAAAATTTAAAAATTAAACTAGTTGATCAGCATTTTCGTATATTAGAAATGAAGTGTCATAATATGGCTTTTTAAATTAGTTATCCTTTTAAAAGTCTTATCACATATTTCACATTGATACCGCTTTATTCCGTTATGCGACCTTATATGCTTTATCAAAGTTGGTTTGTGAGAAAAATCTTTATCACAGACTTCACATTGATACTGATTTTTTTCGTTATGCGTCATTATAATATGCTTTATCAAATTGTTTTTGTGAGAAAAGGCTGTATCACAGATTTTACATTTATATGGCGTTTCACCGGTATGTGTCCTTAAATGTATTATTAAATGATCATTGCGAGCAAAAGCTTTATCACAGATTTTACATTTGCATGACTTTACACCGGTATGTGTCATTGAATGAGTCGTCAAACTTGATTTTTGAGAAAAGGCTTTATCACAGATTTTACAGTTATGTGGCATCTCACCGGTATGTATTCTTAAATGAGTTGTCAAACTTGATTTTTGAGAAAAGGCTTTATCACAGATTTCACATTTATATGGCTTTTCACCATTATGTGTCCTTAAATGTCTTATCAAATTTTCTTTGCGAGAAAATGCTTTATCACAGATTTCACATTTATATGGCTTTTCACCATTATGTGTCCTTAAATGTCTTATCAAATTTTCTATGGGAGAAAATGCTTTATCACAGATTTCACATTTGCATGGCTTTTCACCGGCATGTGTCCTTAAATGAATCGTTAAATATGGTTTTCGAGAAAATGCTTTATCACAGATTTCACATTTATATGGCGTTTCACCGGTATGTGACCTTAAATGATTCATCAAATTATCATTGCGAGCAAAAGCTTTATCACAGATTTTACATTTGCATGGCTTTACACCGGTATGTGTCCTTGAATGTTTCGTTAAATAGGATTTTTGAGAAAATTCTTTATCACAGATTTCACATTGAAATGGCTTTTCACCCGTATGTGTCCTTAAATGTGTTATTAAATTATCATTGCGAGCAAAAGCTTTATAACAGATTTTACATTTGCATGGCTTTACACCGGTATGTATCCTTGAATGTTTCGTTAAATAGGATTTTCGAGAAAATGCTTTATCGCAGATTTCACAGTTATATGGCATTTCACCGGTATGTATTCTTGAATGAAACGTCAAATTTGATTTTTGAGTAAATGCTTTATCACAGATTTCACAATTATATGGCTTTTTACCATTATGTGTCCTTAAATGTCTTATCAAATTTTCTTTGCGATAAAAAGCTTTATCACAGCTATCACATGTATGCTTCTTCACACCAGTATGTGTCCTTTTATCGTTGTTTGATGTCAAATCCGATTGCATATGATTTATGTGTTCTAAGGATTTGCTTTGGTTGACAATTACTGAACCTTTAAATTCAGCAATGTCAATCACAATTATTTCCTCTTTTATATCAGTTATAACATTATCTTCAGTTTGAGTTCTAAAAAAATAAAATAATAATTTTAAAAATATGTTAACCTTTATCAAATAAAGGAAAATAAATATAACAACATAATATTATGTAGATTTTAATAATAAATTTAAGGTATACCTCATGACCCCCAGTTTTTATAGTATGTTTTTCAAAACATTATACCAAATTTACTCGTGGACAGAAACTTTTATATTTTGATAATATGTATACATCATTTTATAATATTTATAGAATAATTGTTTGTATATTTTTACACGATAAGTAGTCAAAATAATGTTAATCTATGAACTTCATTATATTTTTTGGTGTCAATGTGAATCTAATGGTTATTTGTTACTTTTGAGGTGTAACAAATTAAAATTTCTTGTATTTCGATAAGACCAAGAAAAAAATTTAGGAAAACCGGGAATTTTTACGAAAAAACCAGTTTTTGACTAAATGGATTTCGTAAATATGAAATAATTAGTAATGTCTTAGAATACAAAATGTTATAAATGTTTTAGAGCTATTTATTTTAGGCATATCACTTTTTTTATTAGTTTTTTATCATTAAAAAATAATTTGCTCAGTTTTAATAAAAACTTGAGAATTTATTATAAAGCTGCTTACAAGTGATTATGAATGAAACTTAAAAAAAAATTATTTTGAAGAAGAATTCATAAATATTTTATTATATAAAATATATTCAAAAATATAATACTGAGTCGTCAACAGTTTGTCTACCATTAACTGAAAAATAAATTACATTAAAGTAATTTATTTGTCATGGAAGGATATTTTTTATAACTGTGTAATTTAAAAGGATTCCATTTAGGTTGTAAGAGAAATAGACGGATTCGAATGGAAAAGTTTGGAAAGATACCACTGTCTGAAAAACTGGATCAAAAATGTACACTGTGTACTCTATAAGTGGTCAAAACTTTAGAAAAAGAAAGAATTTAACATTTTATTGCCAGCATAAAAAAAATTTGAGTTTATAATTTCCCAAGACATAGTAGCGTGGATTATAAATAATTTATAAATAAATTTATTAAGAGGCCATTCTGGTAAAAGTGAAAAATATACAAGAGATGGCGTTGTGCGCCAAGGATCGGTACATAATTATTTTGCGGATGGTCGTTTAGAACACTATGTTATGTGCACTAGTGCACTAGTCACGACCTTTTTATTAATTAAAGTTCCTGTTTGCTTATAAATATCAACCAATAAATAATGCGCACAAATTATTCGATTTATATTTCCAACCCAATCATTTTTTAAAATAAATAAAAAATAATATTCTCATTAAGATTAAATAGATTTTTTAGTTTATGTATCGCGTTATTTACGTTAACTTAAGTGACTGGAGTACCTACTTTTCGTAGGATTGTTTGATCTCCTATATACGTATTAATATAACGTTTTAAATAGTTTAGATTAGTATAATTTATTTTTAATTATTTATTTCACTATACAGGCCGGGGCCCAAAACAATATTTATTGAATAGGGGACGTGCTCATTTACATTGTATAGTATACATAATAACTAAGAGAAAGTTCCACAAATTTACAAAAATTACAAATATAAAAATATAAAAAACAAACAGACAATAATTTAATGCTAAGTACTAAGGAATAGTGGGTCCTCATTGGCCAGTTCCATCAAACGGACAATACGACGATTTGTTAGATAGTTACAGCGAATAAAAGGAATTGGGAAAGGAAAGCATATCTGGAATAAAAAATTGGAACCCTGAAATCAAGCTTATATATGAGGGCAAGGGAATCGACTTCACCATTTATAAGTTTAGTACTCGTGAGGTGCGCACTCAATGCGTAATTCGAAAGCGGCAAATTTCAAAAATTTACGCTGAACTCTTTCCAGTTGACTACTACCATCGAATATTCACGGATCCCAAATAATTACCCCATTCTCCAACACAGACTGAACAAAAGAGGAATATAACATCTTAAGAGAGCTGGACAGTTTAAATTCAGCTAAAATTCTTTTCACAAAATCGAGAAGCTTCAAAGCCTTATAATTAACTTTCTCAATATGTGTACGAAAAGTAAGCGATCGATCAAAAGTAATACCAAGGTCCATAACCTAGTCACCTGGCTGCTTTAGTGTATGTAAACATGACGTGCTCATTGGAACGAGTGTAGGTTATGATATGACATTTAGGGATACTAAGCTCCAAGTCCCCTAGTCCCCGGGCCCAATGAGCGACACAATCAAGATCATGTTGTAAGAGTGTACAATCATCAGCGGTTCCAATACGGAGAAAAAGTTTAATTTCATCAGCGAACAACAGAAGTTCGCTGTGCTGTATCACATATTTGATGCCATTAACAAAGAGTGCAAAAAGAACGGGTGATGCCCACCTCGAGGTACACCAGAGGTTATTGATCTTGACAACCTGTCTCCTCTCAGACAAATAGGAACTGAACCACGATAATAGAGGCTCATCAAAGCCAAGATTTAACAGAACGCTCAACAATGTACGATGGTTCGAAGGCCTTTGCGAAGTCCAAATAAACGGAATCAACCTGTGAATGCTTACTGAAGGCCTCAAAAATGTACTCTGTAAAACTTAAATTACAAGTTGTAACAGAACGCCCAGGGCGAAAACCGTGTTGTTCATGGAAAATAATTTTATTAATGGGCTTTAATTTTATGTATGGACTTCAAAACTAATGATTCAAGAAGTTTGGCAAGGTGAGTGATAATACTGATTGGCCTGTAATTTATGACATACTAACTTAAATATCGGAGTAACCGAACTGATCTTCCAAATATCAGGAAAGACACCTTCAGACAATGATTTACTATAAATAAGAAATAGTGTAAAACACAAAACAGACCTAAGGTTAAAAATAAAAAAAACCTGAGAGCCCATCCGAACCGACCGATTTAGTAAGAAGTAGGTTGACTAGGCTTGACTCGACATCAGTTAGACTAATATTACACGAAGAAGGAATATCGTATGGTAATCCAGCTGGACCACAGGAATCAACATTTAAGCTTAATGGGGAAAAAATGGAACTAAAATGTTTAGAAAAAAGCTCGCAAATAGTATTTCTATCGGTACTGGAAATACCATTCAAATTGACAGCAGTAGGCAAGTTGGAACGTTTTTTTATTTTTTCGCACAAAATCCCAAAAAGATTTGGGATTGTTACAAAAAGACGTTTCAACTTGTTTGATGTAGTTATCATAACATTTCTTTGAAAGGAACTTATGCCGGGCTCGGGACTACTTATATGAAGTATATAAAGATATTTTGAATGACTTAATAATAAGTTCAAATATATTAATAACTGAATGCAATACAATTTAAGTAATGATAGTAAATACGATAAAGCAAAAGCAAATAAAAATAAAAATAAAATGCATTAAGGAAACTTGGCTCAAATATTAAAGGGAAAAAGAGGGGTCGTTATTGGAAATCCGCATAGGGCGAATAATTGGAGAGTAGAGATAGTAGTTTGATGATGAGATTGGAATATGAAATGGAACAAAAGAGTGTGTACGACGGGAGGGGACATTGAAAGAAATACGAGATAGTAGTTCTGGGCAGTCAATTATAGAGGAAAGGAGATTAGAAAAGAAGGATAAATTTGCCTAGTGACGACGATCTGCTAAAATTTCTAAAAAAAAGGAGATTGGATAGGGGTGTAATCACGTGAGGCGGTCAGGGTACATGTAATTTATAAGCAGTGTGACGGACACATTTTAGTTGGACCCTTTCATTCATGATACGAATTTGGTATTAGCGCAAGACTTAGCAAATACTCTTTGAGCCCAGAAGTAAACCATTGAGGAAAGGTGGATGGGCGAAAAGACATTTTAGGAACGAAGGATAAAATTGAAGAGTGAAGAGCGTCAAGGAAGACTGACATGGTATCGTCAAGGAGTATGATAGAAAGGTAAGTTTCCAATTGAAAGAACTAAGGAAATTAGTGATATGTTGGTAATCTGCTTTGTTAAAATTATAAAATTATTTTAGAGGAGTGGAGTGATATGCATTAGTGGGATGATTGAATATGAGAGAGAGCGGAAGGTGGTAATGTCAGCCGTGACGGCTGTGGCAAGAGCTTGGCTTACAGTTATGCAGCCAAAATTTGAGAAGACGAAGTCAAGAAGTGAGTTGTGGCAGTTAAATATATAATAATGTTGGAGAACCCATGGAGAGCAATTCGTTCAGGAATTGATGTGTATTCAGAGATAGATTTTGAGCGGAAGCATAGGCCATGTAAATGATAGCATTTTACTATGAAATAAAATATGGTAGATTATAATCGCCAGTGAGTAAAAGTGTATAAAGCATTTAAAATTCGAATTTTAACAAAAATTAATAATTATTTTGTATTTAAAAATTTAGAAAATGTTCAACTTTTATATCTAAGGATTGAAAATGTAAAACAAGGTTCCACATAAATAGGTTATATATATTAGGTTAATAATAAACGTTTATAGGTTACTTCATTCACAATAATATCATCAAATATACTTAGTAATATCATAGGCTGACTGATCGTCTTCGCTCAGAGTTGTTTATCTTATACAATGATATTATATCATTGAATTCAAATTTAACACCATCCATTACATTGACACACTTGTAACCTGCTGTACAGCAGAGCGACATCCACTTACCCGTTTTTTTTACTATTAAGGATTTTAAACAAATACAATATGCTAGTTGGTAATTTTCAATAATCAATATTGAATATTAATCAAATAAAAACTTATAAAAGCCGAAAATAAGTACCGCACTAAGTAGGAAAACTAAGCAATAATTCAATTAGGCACGTAAAATGTTCTTAAAATGAAAATATTTAATTTCAGTTATCCTTCTATCATCTCAATGAAAATGGTAAATGGAATTAAATGCGGACCATAGTAAAGTTACTATTATCAAGTTCAGGGATAATTAGGCGAATTGGATAGAAATACAAAATGTTAGATTCGGTGATTCTTTCTAGCACAAAATTAATTGAAAAGTTAAAAGTGTAATTTATTTAACTTTAATTTTAGATTCTGAGCGGATCGATGAATAAAATATTGATTTTACGATGATGTGTTTTTTTTTTTTTTTTGTGTCTTATGCGTATACGATACTTATAGAAGTCGAAATCAATTTTGAATTTTACCTTCAGTATCTTTTCGGATGGGAAAGTGTTCTAGCTGGTGCATTTGAAAATCACATTTAAAGCTCCCGGTAGTTATCATGTGTAAGGGAAAAAAATATTTTAGGAAAAACAAGAATGTTTACTTAAAACACAAACTTTAACTTTCAATCGAGTCTACATTTATTAAACAACCTGAAATTCTACCTCATATCATGGTCCTGCTTCCGGCACAGTAACTAGATTTCAACAATTTCAAAAAAAATAAAAAAGATGGTTAATGAAATATATAAATGATCGTAGTGAATTCTATTGTATTTATAATATAAAACTATTAATAGAAAGATTATATTTTTCGGCCACAGAAGAAAGAGTGGGAAATAATAGTTTTCACAATGAAAAACTTGGTAACACAAACATGGGAAACTTAATTGACATTCCTGAAAAGGGGGCTGTATATTTATTATAATATGTTTCATATTTACCAAAGAAAATTGTAAAAGGATCAGAGTTTGTTAATGATCTTTTGAATAGTTAATTTTTATGAGAATGCATTGGACTGGATATAATTTTGTAGGACCATTTACAAATTAGATAAAAATAAAAAAACAAATCAACAAATTAGACAAAGCTTGCAAAAGAACATGATTTGTTTATAAAAACTTTAAAACAAGACATACTGCTGATAAAATTTCAGAACAAAAAGCAATGGAAATATGGAATGATCCACATAGTTCTATGAATGAGAAATGTCTAGCTATTTTAACTACATATGCAATGAAAGGAAAACTATATTTTGGAATGAGTTAAATTAAATATATTATATAATAAAATGTATTATTTTAAATTAAATAAAACCAAATTAAAAATTACAAGAAGTTCATAAAAAAAAAGGTGGGTAAGTGGATGTCGCTCTGCTGTACAGTAGGTTACAAGTTGGTAACTGTAATGGTTGGTGTAAATTTGAATTCAACGATAAAATATCATTGTATAAGAAAAACAATTCTGAGCGAAAACGGTTAGTCAGCCTATGATATTAAGTACTAAGTATATTTGATGATATTATTGTGAATAAAGTAATTTATATATAACCTATTAACCTAAATTTGATAAATTTTGTCAAAATCTGAACTTTAAATGCTTATAAAAAATAATTGTGCCTATGTATTTTTAATATTTTTCAACTGCTATTAGAACGATATGTCAGGAGCCTTATATTAAATTTTCACACTTTTTATCCAACAAATAAAATTTTATTGATATTTATAGAAAAAAAAACTAAAAAATTGAGAACTGACTATGTCCTTGAACAGCTCAATGAGTCAAATTATTTTCAAAATTTTATCGTGTATAGAAAATGCTAATACAGACATTCAGTAAAATTTTCAAGTATCTACAGTCATACGTTTTTTAATTACAACAAAATAAGAAAATCGTTACACGAGAAATCGAGTGAATAGGTATCAAATGTTGTAAAAATATGAATTTCAAAGGCTCAAAAAAATGTAATTTGACTTTCTTGTAGACATTTTTTTTTTTTTGATAAAGGTAGATAAACTTATGGATAATCTTGTATTACATTTTCAAATCTTAGATTGAAAAAGAAAAATTTTTATGAATTCTCAACTCAAAATAATTTAATAATTTTCGTGATTTTTTCGTATTTTGTCAATATTTGAACTTTAAATGCTTATAAATAAAAACTGTGACTAAGGATTTTGAATATTTTTCAATTGTCATTGTAACAATATAGTAGGAGCCTTGTATTACATTTTCAAGCTTTTTTACCCAACAAATAAAATTGTATTGATATTTGTAGAAAAAAAAACTGAAAATGTCCGTAAACAGCTCAAAATAAGTCAACATATTTGGAAAATGTTATGGTGTATAGAAAATGCTAATATAAACATTCAGTCAAAATTGCATGTACCCATGGTCATTCGTTTTAGAGTTGCACCAAAAACAGATTTTGCGTAAAAATTCCCGTTTTTCCTTTATTTTTCTTTTGTTTTGCATGTCGCTTTTGAAAACTACTGGGAAATTTTTACTTTTGACCCCACAAAGTACCAACTAGATTTACTTTCCTATCAGAAAAGTTACTGTTCAAGAAAATCCAAGCACTTTTACTGTCCTAAAAGGTGATGAGACACAAAAAAAAAATAAAAAAAAAACACACTTCATTGTAAAATTAATACATTTTGACGCGGTCCCGCGTAATAGCTGTTTGAATTCAAATAGCCTTTTACGCGGAAAGCCGCGCTACGCTTCTTAAACAAACCGCCAATCGACGACGGACGACGCCGGCGCGCGACACCCGCGCTGTGAACCGTCGGCCGGCCGTTGGGTGAACCGGATTGTAATGTCACTAGTTTTTCGACGACCGAGAAAAGAGGTTCAACCCGCGGCCGAGACCGTTGCACCACCCATCACCGTTGTTCTCTTTTTTTTGTTTTTTTTTTCCTTTACAGTTCTTGCGTAGAATTTTGTTTCTCCGTTGCCTGTTGCTTGTTTTTTTTAAGTTTTCTCTCATAAAAACGCTACAAAATAAACAACACCCGTCGTTTCGTATTTATATTTTTTTTGTGTTTTTTTTTTTGTTCACGTGGTCAAAAGACCCCGTACCACCTCATCCTCGCGACTCCTCACAGGACCGCGACAATTTATCGCTTCACTCAGAATCTAAAAACTAATGTGACATTTTAACTTGAAAATAATAAAATATATAAAGCAGAAAATATTTATTGTTTAGATCAAATTCAAATAGATGAATTAAAAAAAAAACGCTAAAATAATCTGGAGTAAGGTTAGAGATTCGAAATACACAAATTAAAGATAAAAAAGTGAATTTTTACCATTCATTTTGGCAGGGACAGGTGCACCTGTTGAGTTAGTTGGAGGTGTAAGTGCAACTGTCTACACTGTTAATAATTATAAACACAAAAAAGCAGTAGAAGAAGAAACAGAAAAACATAATAAAGGATAAATGGAAAAAAATTATTCAAACATTACAAGGTTATGGATTAAAGAAAAATCATAATAAAAAAAAAAACTGAAAGTCAAAGAAATGAATAATTTTGGAATAACAACATTTTAAAAAAAAACATTAAAAATTGTCCCGATTGTTATAAAACTTTCTAGAGTAAAAAAAAATACAAATATTGAGTCGTAAGAAATTTTGAAGTAATACAATTAGGGAATAATATAAAAAACTTCAGAGGTTGTTTCATGAAAGATAAATTACCTATAGAAACTTGGTTTAATGAATTTTGAATATTAAATTTAAATATTTTTACTCAAAACGGTTCAAATTTAGTTGCAAGGAAAAAATAAAATAAAAAAATATATTTGAATTCATTTGATACGAGTTCTCCTCCTAAATAACTTGTACATTATTTAGGTGATGATAATCTTTATTATAACAATATCAAATTTAAAGATTATAATGATCCACCTATAATTATTATGTGGACATATTTTGTGTTTAGAATTAATTAAAAACTATAACAAATGTATTTAAAAATAAAATAATATGATTTTTAATGGAATTTGTTCTATTAAAAAAATTATAAAAAATATTTCAACAACTACCTTAATATTATCTAGAAAATTGTATTGTAAATGCTCCATCATATCAGAATAATGCATGGCAAGTCTACATATTTTAAATTTCCTAAATCTTTAACAACACCAATTTCAAGAATATATATGTGACGGACGAAGAGTAGCTGTTGTAATTATTAATTCATTAGCTATGTTCGAGCCATGTTGGTGATTGTATTAATTTAGAAGCATAAGTCTTTCCACTTCCAAAAACATTGTTTCCATTATTGGTAGTTAAAAATCTAATGTCCGCGGAAACCCAGTTTAAGACATTTTAAGAAACGCTGCTCTAGACACCTAATGGACAGCAGACCATATTTATTTACCCGCTTTTTAAAATTAAAAATATCAATATTTAAACTATTCCCCAAGGACATTAAAATATTACCGGGAGAATTGTTTTATTATTGTTTTCTGCATTGAATGTATCTTTAAATCTAGTGTTACATGAGTGTACTTAATACAAGCGTAAATTACCTACATGTTTGGTGCATTAGGGCCAAACAATGTGTAAATAGTTCAGCTGCTACCATGTGCTGCTACCACAAAATAAAATTAAAATTGATTTTTTATAGTTTAGCTTAATAAATATTAATTTTTTTTATTTTCTGTTTTAATGAGTCTGTTCTAACACGACATAAAATCTCATGCAATGCAAATTGAATCCATTGTAGTAGATGCTTAACCAAAAATAATTTATTTACAAGATGCAGCTCATATTGGTAACAAGCTTCGGACAAGAATTCTAAAATCAAGTGTCATCATGTAACATTTTTAACAATAAACCTACAATACATCATTTTAAAATTGTTGTTTAAATTATAAAAATGACAAAAGTAGCAAATATCAAATTTAATTTTAAATAAATTGTATTTATAACTAAATATTAATTTTAATATGGTTAATGGACGAAGCAATAAATTGTAAATATCATGGATCCAAACAGTAGACAAACAGCACGAATAAACATAAAAAAATCAAAAACCATAATATTAATCCATATATTATAATCTAATATTATTTTATTGTGAAATATTTTCAAATACCGATTCAAAAATAATGACAGTTATCGATTTAAACATTTCACGATTTGTAATGATTTCAAACCTTTGTCTGACTGCATAGTCTCAAAAATATATGAATTAGAAAATAATTCCCCCCTCTACTGATGACAGTACAGAGGTGTCGCTTGATGTAGTTGAGGAAGTAGTTAAATATCAAACCCCCAAATTGTATTATTATAATTGGGCATACGTAAACTGTGCCCAAATGACCTTTTTTTTTGTAAACTGTGCCCAAATCGTTATTTTTGTTAAAAAGGTATAATGTAAGTTGCGCCTCGTTTGTAAATTATACAAAACTCTTAACTTATTAAAGTAAATCTATGATTGTTTTTTTTTTTTTCGATCAAAATGTATAAAAATACCAATACGTTATCGAATAACTATTGAGGTATACGATAATAGATAATTATCACTACATCCGGCATAGGTCTGCTAGTACCTATCGTATTCACTTTAATCAGTGAAGTCATGATGGCCGAACAATTCGTATCACAGCGCAAAAAGAGCTTGAAAATAATTTCAAAATTTAAATTTTGTAAAATAAATCGGCCTCTAAGTTCAGGTGAGTTTAAGTGGCGATGTACACTCAAAACTTGCACAGCATTTTTAAAAACAGTAAGTGATGACAATAGAATCACTGAACAAAATATAAACCATAGCCATGAATCATTAAGTGACCAAAACTTTCAGAACAATTCTTGACTGGTATTGCGAAACTCAAGGCAACCAAAGATTATGCACCATCTGAATATTTTGTTAATTACTTAATGGAATCAAAGCCTGACGACAAGAGAGTGACACGATTTGCTGATTATTTGGTAGATGTATATTGTATATATAAGTGAAGAAGTTCAGTATACACCTGAAATATGGACTCGATAATCAGCAGAGCCAACTTTAACCACCAATGCATGCGAGTCATTTCATTCTCACTTTAATTCTAGCTTTTATACAACTCATTTAAATATTTTCATGTTTATAGAAAAATTAAAAGAAATTCAAATAGAAACGTGTATTAAATTAAATAGTATTAATCAACCCTTTAAATACCAAAATTCTAAAACCAAAAAAAACGCGAAAAATTACGAAATATAATAAATAAATATAATAGTGGCCAAACTCCAATTGATGAGTATGTATCAACAATATGTTATTATTAGTCCTAATATTGTACTTTTTAAAATTATATATTTTTTTTCATTTTTAATTTAATTTCATTAACTATTCATATTATAATATGGCTGTAATGAACCAAGTACAAATAAGAGATGTTATTATTTGTCCTAATATTGTACTTTTTAAAATTATATATTTTTTTTTATTTTTTATTTAACTTCATTAACTATTCATATTATAATATGGCTGTAATGAACCAAGTATAAATAAGAAATTGTAATTTTATTAACTTTTGCAAAAATATAGCTCTTTAATTTTTAAATTTTTACCCGGGCGAAGTTTACATGTTACCTTTTTACACTTGTTAAAAACTCAAGTGCAGTTTACATGTGTGATTTTGTGTTTACCTGTACCTTGGACGCAGTTTACAATCGCCGTTATAATTTTCTATCTTATTCTATTGTCAAATATAATAAAAGTTATATCTAATAAAATGTACGGTTGAAAAATATTTTTATTTAAAAAAATGATCACTGAATATTATTTTGTTAAACATAGGTATTTAATAATAGGCATGCTCAGACTTAAATTTCTAGTTGAGTATGGATCAATTAGTGCCCAATAAGGTTAACTTGGACATTGTCCCAATTATTTTTTTTACACAATTTATATTATTCTATTTTTAAATTAATAATTTTAAATATTACTAGACACAGTAAACACTAAATAGTACCTAAACAGTTAACATACTGATTAGATTGTTGAAGGGGTAGTTCACAGTATTTAAAAGTGACTTATTATAAATATATGGGTTTTTCTGTGAAGCTGTGCATCCACGAGCTGGTGTGGGTCAGCTTATCCTAATATTGAGTAAAGACGATGTGTCACAGATGCACTTATAATTAATGTCTATAGCTAATGTACACCATGTTTTTGTTAGATGAATAAATTTATGGTGGTACACACAAATATTTTTAATTGTATTACATTATTACGACAAATAAACACTGAGACTATACATGAAGGTATAATTATACTATACTATAGTCCTTGACACAAAAACTGGCTATAATTATAGTAAAGAACTATAGTTCTTTATTTATAATAAAACAAAAAATGTTTGTTATCATAGCTTATCATAGAAACTAAGAGGTAAAGTAAATTCTTACCCAATTTTTAATAAGTGACTATCATTGCTGTGTTCTGTTTGATCAAAATATTCCTGTTTAATAACTCCATCAAATGCTTGATCATCAGTGACAATAATATTTTCTTGCTTAATTATTCTATTAAATGCTTGATCATGCCTAAAAAAATGAATTTTTATTATTAGGTAGATAAAAAATGTATAAATTAGATACTATGTACAAATTGAATAATACATACATTATTAAAACACCTGGTTTTATTATTTAAAATGTAGGTTAAAATTATATTTTGTATTGCTACACTAATTATGTATTTATGTATATGTATTTACTCACTTTGAATTTATTGAGCAGTCACTAATATCTGTTCTTAACGGTTCCATACTGATTGTCCTCTTTATTGTTTTTCGGTTACTGTGAACATAAACCATTACAATTGGTACTTTTTATGTCAAACCTGTCATTTAATTGTGATAGGATGTGCACTATCACCTATTGTTTTGTACAATTTTTCTTTAGACAGCCATAAAAGAAATTAATACACTGAGATGTATTTAAAATCTGATAATGACTCAGTATTTAATATTTTACAGCTTTGTGGGTATACTGACTTATTATAACGGTACCCTGAATCGACCAAAGGCACATCTGCAACCCTGAGTCATAGGTCAGTGTTCGCACTACGAAATAGTCACTAATTGTCCACTTTTGACTGACAGGCCCTGTGGACTGTGAGAATCAACGACGCAGTCCAACAGGGATCTAGTAAAGACCCCTCTCTTTATTAAATCTAGATAGGACTATATAGGAGCCCTGGAAGCAGCCCATTATTCAGACGTGAAAGACGTGATATTGCCACCGTACGTACGCACTCCTGTACCTCTTCGATTTTGGTAATCACTATTTCTCTTTGGACTTAGATTATTTTCGTTAACGGCGTATTTCGAACTTGGAGAATATTCGAGCAATTGCTTATTTTCTAAGACACTAGTATTTGTAGTTAATTTGAATAGCTAACCAGTGTAAATTTAACTTGTCTTTTTACAATTTTAATAAATAATACATCGAACTACAAATTTTTGATCATTTGACGCTTCTACCATCCTATCCTGTCACCATCTCCAGTAAGACTGGTACACGCAACAATACTAATTATACTAATGTCACTGTCTAAATTTTACTTTGTTGCACATAGGTTGCACTAATATTATAAGTCACAGATAATCGTCCTGGGTTCAGTCTGTTGCAAGTGTAGATGAAACACAAAATCAACTCTTATCACCGATCTATAAAAATAATAAAATATTTGACGAGTACTTTGGTACTTATCATGATAATGATAAGGCGCACGAGCTCCAGGAGCTCGTGCAATTATCACTGAACAGAGTGCAAAAAACAGGCGAGGGCATCGAGGTGAAACATAAAAAGGTCCACTCAGTGCTAATTAATTTTGCCGATGGAACATAAAAATATGCACTGTCGCAGTCAGTGCGGTGTAGTGGAAAACGTTATCTAATTTTCACTTTGTATTACTACATTGAACCACTACCTATTTATTTTTAATAATATCAATATTCAATATGTACTTGTGTAGGTAAACGATTTTTTGTTTAAGATTAAGTTAACATTTTGTATACTTAAAGATTAATTTCTCAATGTAAAACAATAATTGTAAAATTAGCTTTAGTAAATTAGTTTTAAACAATTGTATTTTATTTCATGTTTGAAGATTTGTAAGTATGTTATCGTAAGAGCAATCATATAGAAAATATATTGAAATTTGAAGATTTGTAAGTATGTTATTGTAAGAGCAATCATATAGAAAATATATTGAAACTAGCTCTAAGTGAAACTCTGGGAAAGTTGGACTCGCTGAGAGTGGGTACCAATTTTGGAGACAATGTCGTTGGAATTATAAAAGTCACAAAAGCTGTAAGACGAAAGTTTAGGATTTCTGATAAGGATTAGTGATATGGATTGGAGATAAGGCTTGGCGCTTTGGCGGGAATGTTTAAAAGTTTGAGCGTCTAGCAATCCGTCACGAACGTTGTAAATGGATAGGCTGGATACGATCTCCAGGATCATCTCCCATTTCTCCGCTGCTTTTGGTTGTTAACATTGTTAAAAAGTGTAGAGTCGATAGGTTTATCAAT
Organism: Metopolophium dirhodum; assembly: GCF_019925205.1. Classification (NCBI taxonomy): domain Eukaryota; kingdom Metazoa; phylum Arthropoda; class Insecta; order Hemiptera; family Aphididae; genus Metopolophium; species Metopolophium dirhodum. The sequence continues at coordinate 33,920,407 of NC_083565.1, read as the reverse complement.
GTCTAGCTATCAGTTATAAAATCACATAGGTAGGCGATCCGACTGCGTCGGATCGCGGACTATATGCGAAGCGTATATCACCAGGTATGCAATCCACCTGCGGTGGATTGCGGACCCCGTTAGTTGCGTAGATAGGTGAATAAACGAAAAAATAGTTAGACCCCTTGACCATGTTAGTTGTAAGTGAGTACCGATTTTGGAGACACATTCGAATTATAAATGTCGCACTTACACATTAGAAGGTGATAAGAATTTCTGATATGGCCTGGCTCTTTGGCGGTCTCGTTTCGAAGGTGGGAACGTTTGAAAGTCAAGATTCAGTGTCTAGAAATCTCCCATGACCCATGAAAACCGGCAATTCAATGATGATACTACCCCCCAGCGTATGTCCGGTGCTTTTTTTGTACGTGTAAGAAAATGTTAATTCGAAAATCTGCATGTTAGAGTGTCCAGCAAATCAGTCATTACCCATCTAAGACAAAACAAAAATAAGCAATCCACCTGCAGCGGATAGAGTGGCATGTCCGGTGGCTCTTTCTTATGTAAAAAGTGTAAAGTCAAAACCCGAGTTGGATTGTCTAGCAAGTCAGTCATCTCAAGTCAAAATCGATTAACATCCAATTAGCCAACTAGGTAGGCAATCCGAATTCGTCGGATCGCGGACAATGTGCTACAGCATATCAAGTAGGCAATCCACCTGCGGTGGATTGCAGACCTGACGTTGGGCGGCTATAAGTGAAAACCCTATCATACAACTTACGAAATAATTTAGGAAAAATACAAACTATAACTATAATATATTGTACCTATTTATTATAATTCATAAAAAAAATAACTTATAGATACATAATATTATATTAACCAATACAATACATATAAACATGTACCTGTAATGTATATATAATTATATCAAAAAAAAAAAAAAATGCAAAAACCTGCATGTTTAAGTGTTAAGGAAGGCAGTCATCACCGTCTAAGACGAAACCAAAATGAGCAATTCGTCTACGGCGGATTGAATGGTAGGTATGTGCCGTTGCATGTCCGGTAGTTTTTCTTATGTAAAAAGTGTAAAGTCGAAAACCGTGTTGGAGTGTCTAGAAAGTCAGTCATATTAAGTCAAAATCTATTAAGTCAAAATCTATTAACTTTAAAGTTCGTCAGCTAGGTAGGCTATCCGACTTAGTCGGATAGCGAACAATGTGCTGCAGAAAATAAGTCTAGTATGTATAGCTGCTATAAGTGAAGAGAAAAAATAGTATTTTCCAAAAACCCAATCATACAACATTCGAAATGACTTACGAAAAATAAAACAAATTAGTATGATATAATAACAATGTCAAAAAGAAAATAATATGTGTTAAATTCCTAATAATATAGTATATAATAATATAATATTATATAATATACAGTCATAAAATGTAAAATTAACATGTATATTATTATATTATTTATGAAATATAACGTGAAAAAAAATGCAAAAAAGTCAATTTACGGGCGGCCGCAGGCAATCCGAATTCGTCGGATCGCGGACAATGTGCTACAGCATATCAAGTAGGCAATCCACCTGCGGTGGATTGCAGACCCGACGTTGGGCGGCTATAAGTGAAAACCCTATTACACAACTTAAGAAATAATTTACGAAAAATACTATAACTATACAATATAAATACAAACAATTATAATATATTGTACCTATTTATTATAATTCATAAAAAAAATAACATATAGATACATAATATTATATTAACCAATACAATACATATAAACATGTACCTGTAATGTATATATAATTATATCAAAAAAAAAAAAAAAAACCTGCATGTTTAAGTGTTAAGCAAGTCATTACTAACCACTGTGTGACGGGGAGTTATAAGACCAGCACCTCGGGGGTTTTTACACCATTAGCCATATGTCTCGAGGACGGCTCCTTCACGCCTTTGGGTGACGCGGAAACATCCCTCCGACGGGTTACGTCAGGGCGCCCTGGCGCCAGGCTGACGGTCCCCCGCCGCCGGCTACTCTCGTACGAGATAGATCGGTGGGTTTCGTTAGGTTAGGTTAGGTTAGGTTAGGTAAGCAAGTCAGTCAGCACCGTCTAAGACGAAATCAAAATGAGCAATCCGTCTACTGCGGATAGAATGGTAGGTATGTGCCGTCACATGTCCGGTGCTTTTTCTTATGTAAAAAGTGTAAAGTCGAAACCGTGTTGGAGTGTCTAGAAAGTCAGTCATATCAAGTCAAAATCTATTAACTTTAAAGTTCGTCAGCTAGGTTGGCTATCCGACTTAGTCGGATAGCGAACAATGTGCTGCAGAAAATAAGTCTAGTATGTATAGCTGCTTCCTAAGTGAAGAGAAAAAATAGTATTTTCCAAAAACCCAATCACACAACATTCGAAATTACTTACGAAAAATAAAGACAATTTAAAGAAAATAATATGTGTTAAATTCCTAATAACATGTATATTATTATATTATTTATGAAATTATAACGTGAAAAAAAATGCAAAAAAGTCAATTTATGAGCGGCCGTGCCTTTGAATACACGAACAGTCGGTTGCCGCCCGAACAGAGCTACGACGGTTTCGAACCCGGACCTACCTATCATACTATGTTTGGGGAACCTACGCCTAACCTATCGAGCCACAGTTTGTGATGCAAATCACGGTCAAAACTTCAACAATTAAGCTGTGTGTCTACGGAGCGACGTAAACCAATATATCCGATATACATCGATGTAATCGTATATAATTACTATGTATCATAATTCTACACACTGTTTAAACTTTAATTGTATTTTATTCACTTATCTGACCGTTATTATGTATGCTTGAATAATACATTTAATTGTGTTTACGTTAAGCAATATACCAGCTACGTTATTAAGGACCAAACAATACGTCTACAATCACATAATGCAATATGTATTGAATAAAAAACAAAACAAAAAAAAACAGTATATATTAATTGTGCACTTGTGCGTTGGAACGAAGACCGACTGACATTTCGTGAACGCGAATTTTTAAGTGTACAAACCGCGTATTCACGGGGTTCAAAAGAAATAAACTTAACAAATAGAGCACAAACGGCAATTGAAAAGACGAAACGAAAAGCGATAATAACGACCTACGCTGGCGTTGATTGCGATGGCTATGGACCGATATCGCGTACAAACCACGCGGCTTTTAAAAGAAACGAACTATATGTGAAAATGTCTAAAAGTTGAAAAACAGCGTAAAAAGCGAAACATTTTTCGAAAACGTTTAAAAACCGACCGCCGCCGCCGCCGCTGCGAAGGTACGCGATTGGCCGCGCTATAGGGAATCGACGGGATCGGTCCGGCGGGCTGGAGAAACGGAGCGGTGTTTAATTTTGTCCACCATGAGATCCTCCATGAATTCCCTATAGATCAGCTGTTTTTCTTGCGATTTTATAGTATTAGATTTTCGATTTTTTTTCAGGAAAAATTAATAATTTTTATTTGATTCTAATTTCCACAGAAAATAATTGATTTACGAGAAATTTTGTCTAAACGTTTTTTATAGATAGTACCTGAATCTACAATTTAGGCTCTATACAATTTTATGCTAAATGCAATATATAATTAATTAAATCAGAATAACCCTAAAACCCTATTTATGAATGTTCAAACCTCTTGCGGCACCTGAAGAGAGTTATTAATCATCACCAAATTTAACCCACATACCTTTTGTATGGTAATGAAAAAATTGGGTGGGTGAGAAATCTAAAATATTTAACTACTTATACTACCTTCCTATATACTATTTCACGTTAGTGTAATTCTTATTTTAGTTACAAATTTACATAAATGTGCTTTTTCCATCACAATAATAAGTTAGGTACCTAATAAACATAAGTGATACAAAAAAAAATATGGACTTGATCACTATTAAGTATAACATTATCAGAAGCTCTTTCTCCATAGGCTTTACTTATGAAGGCAATGAGGCCTCCAGGAGATACTCCTAGTTTAAAGTAAAATTGGATTTGTAATTGCTATAAAGTTTAATATGGCACGAAAGACATTTAGGTTTTTGAATTGTGATTTAACAGTAAAGTCCAGTATTACTCTAACATTGGAAAAATCTTTAAAACAGTTTGGTAAATTTGATACAGTTTCATTATTACTAGGCCATTAGAAACATTTTTTTAGAAGGCAACTTAGTAAAGGTATTGTTTATAAGTAAATTTGTCTGCAAAAGTAATCACTTATATTTTCAAAAAGAACAGCTAGAATAGAAAATGATTGGTCTTATTTTAGTTTGGAGAATACTAATACTATACATCCTTTAATATCTAGTTTATGAGTTCTTTTATCAGGAAAATTTGTTGAAAAGAGTTCACATATTTTATTTAAGAGGATAAATTATGGAATACCAGTCATGGTAATTAATTTTGGTTTGGTATCAATCATGCTAAATCACAGAACAAGTCATTTAAATATTGTAGTCCTGATTTTATCTATTCTGTGTTTTATAAACGTATGAACAAAATTGGGCGTAGTGGATAGGCAACGTAACGTACATAGTAACAGTGGTGTTGTAAACCATATTATGATCAATAATTTTATAAATGTATATTATTTGGTTAATTTAGTTGATTTGAAAGTATGTTCAAAATAAAATTGAAGTTGTATTTATAAAATGCTATTTTACGAAAAAATAATAATTTTTTATCAAAAAATTATGAAATTGTAAAAGTGTCAAATACGAGTTGTTAAATCAATTATTTATAACCAAACTTGAGTTCAAACTTATGTAACTATAATTTATTCAAATTATACTTGAAAAAACTAAGTTATCATTTATTTATTTTAGAAAATAATTAGCCTCACTGAACAAAGTCGGGGGCACAAATTACAATTGATACTTAAACTGGTTAAAACTTCAACGGTAAATTAAACATTATTTTTAATAACAAAACAATACATTTTAATTATAACTAAATAAGTTATTAGGTAATTATAAAATTAACGTAATTAATAGGTATGTTAAAAAATAGCTATTTAATTTAGCGTTCACTTTTCAAATATTTAATGACCACATAATATGATCAATAATTTAATAAATGTATAATGTTTGGTTAATTCGGTAGATTTGAAAGTATCTACATAATAAAATTGTATCTTATAGTTCGGAATTTTAATTTAATATGAAATGTTTAATATAAACTTTGTGATAAATGGGATTTTGTTAACAAGAATAATTTATGTTACACAATATGTTTTATTAGATGTTAGCAATAAAACTACAAAAAATATAATATATGGTTCAACATAAATTGTAAACGCTTAATTAAATAGCTATTTTTCTATGGATTTTTAATATTTTTCAAATACAATTGTAGCAATATATTAGGAGCCTTGTATTAAATTTTCAGGATTTTTTACAAGTTGATTAATATTACAAACTACAAAAAATATATAAATCGTTATTTTTGGTTACTACTTATCTGCAACCTTGTTTTAAATTTTCAATCCTTTGCTATAAAATACTAAAATTTCGTCCATTTTTAACATCAGAACAATTTTTAAATGTTCAATTTGATAAATTAAGTCAACATTTTAACTTTAAAAGATTATAAAAAATCTTGTTTATAAATATTTTTAAGCTGCTATTGTAACAATGTGTGAAGAGCCTTGTATTACATTTTAATGCATTTTGACTCGATGAATATATTTTTTTTTGACATTTAAGAAAAAATGTTTTTAAAATTTTGTAGGTGTACAGAAAATACTGATTTAAACATTCAGTGAAAATTGATTTACATTTAGGAATAGTCGAGTGGCATTGTTACGTACCCACGAATTAAGTAATCATATATTAACTATGTACAGCGCGCCGCACGTTTCTAATAATATTTGACACTTATAAGTAATAAGGCAATTAGTATAGTATAACATGCGGAGGTCGTTGCAAAAGCGTAGTGAAAACAATTAAACTATAGAAGGTGTCGTCATACGTATCTTTCCTGGAATTCCAACACCCATACGAAGGATACGAGTCGACCAGCTTACCAAATATGAGACCCGAACTCTGTCTCATGACAAAGCTTAGCCACTACTACAACCACCCACTCCAAAGGACTCAATCATATATATAGAAGCCCAGAACAACAGCCATCAGACGGTTATACAGTATGGGCTGAGCTAACCATTAGACAGTTTAGGGACATTCAGAGTCAGGTCGTAACAACACTCACAGTTTAAATTCTCTTTTACACCATAAATTATAACATTGTATTTTTGTACTTCGTTAATAAACATTCATCATAAACTAGTACATCACGTATTTCATTTCTGTGTTGATGTATATATCGACGTCGGTTGGGACGTAACAGCATTGCATAGATATGGAATGGTCGGCGCCCGGCTGGCTGTTTACCAGTCTTGTTAAGAATACTTTTCAAATGTATTTAAATACTTGGTGTAATTTGTACTTAAAATAAGTATTCAAATACTTTCTTTTAAAAGTATTTAAATAAGTATTCAAATACTTTCTTTTAAAAGTATTTAAATATAAATTCAAATACCTTTTAAAAGTATTCAAAATACTTACAAAAATATTTTATTTTATAATCAATAAATGAATAATTAAATAATTAATAATCAATAATTCAATCAGTTCAATGACTAGTCGACTAAAACCACTACTACCCACGCCATGAAGTACTATTATTGAATAGTTTCTTTAATCAACCAAACCAAGCCCTCCAATGTATCCCTCCATCTATTGTGCTTATTGTAAACAAATTGAATACAGATTGTAAAAATTAAAATAAATATGAAAAAAAAAGTTCAATAACATTAGTACCAATATCTTATATACAAATTATATGCTACTACCACAGTACCACCCATTAAATAAGAAGAAAGACTATTTAAAGATTCAAGATAAATGCCAATCCAACCAGTAGGGTGGTCAGTGTCTTGTATGCCATGGTATAATATGGGAGTGAGGAGCCAACATGGGTTTCAGTGTTCAGTCATTCTGTTATCTGCTTGTATTTTGGCGAATCCTTATTTATAAATTATCAAAGGTTAGAACCATTTTAAAATAATATTTTAGAATCAACATTTATATTAGTACATTCCGAATAATTAGTAATTGGAATTTGGAGTAGACCATGAGAATGAAAAAAAGTTTTTTGTATTCTAGAATAAAAATACAAATATAAAGTGTTTTTAAGTATTTAAAACACATTGGTCAAAAAGTATTTGAAAAGTATTTGAAATACAAAAATAATAATACTAGTATTTCAATACAAGTATTCGAATACTTAACAAGACTGCCGTTTACGAAGATGCTGCCACTGCTAATACCGTGAATGTCATCGTCACCAGACCCGTGGGCCATGGAAGATTCAACGTTTCACATTTTGGCGGACGGCGCGCGGCGGCAATGGGGCATATGACCTACAGGACGACAGGTCGATAACCATACATGGTCATTATCATTTAAACGTTTTAAACATTCGTAATAACTTTAAATTAGGTACATGTAAAATAATTTCCAATGAGGGGATAATAAATTAATAAATACCTAATGATGTTTGTTATTGTTTTGACGGCCGTTTAATTTGAGTGCCGTAATAATATTATATTTTCATAACTAATAGTTTTTATCATACGAGGACTAATTATTTTTACATAAATGTTAGTTTTGGTAAAAAAAACTTTATCGAAATGACGACTGTTTTTCACATAACCTTAAGACCTATTTTAATTTTATCCAAGTGTATAGGTTTAATTGATATTTCGTATATCGTGGAACCAACTGGTTTATTGGATCGAAATAGTGTAAACTCAACGATTCACGGACTTCTAGAAATTGCGAGAATGATTATTTTAATGGCATGCACTTTTATATATTTTTATCAGTTTGATCAAGAACTTCATATACTTCAAATTATTTATGTGGTTAAATTTTGGTTTATCATTGTTGCAGCTAGAATTTCAACAATATGGATAATCAAGTATTTATTTATTATTTTTATTCATATTATAAAATGACGTAAAATTAGTTTTTTTATTTTTGCACATAATTGATAAGATTAGGGTTTATCAAAAAGAATTTAAACATTAGTTATAGGGAGTCAGAAAGTACACCAGACGCCATAGTCGGAAGATCGGAAGAATAATATAAAATATAAAATATAAATATTTATTGTTTGCGCAACCTTTATCACCAACTACGTGCATTCGTACCTACTCTTAGAATTATTGTTGCTTACCTAACATTAAAACATGCGCCATCATTTCTCCTACGCAATGTTGTGTTGTATCTAGATAAATAGGAATATATTTTTTATCTTTTATCTTATACAGATAAATGGGAAATATGTTATCTAAGCTATTATCTAAGATAAATAATTAAAACAACTAGATAAAATTTAATTTTTAAATATTTCCATTATAAATTATAGTATTAATGTTAATTAGGTATTTAAGTATTTTATATTTTCTGATTACAAAATAGTAAATTTATATTTAAACATAATAGGTAAAATTTATTATTTTAACTATTACTTATAATATGTATTAGTATTATAATTTATAATTTATAAATATACCTACCTTTATATATTTTTCATTCTTAAATTATTAGATATATCAAGTTCTTAGTAATAAACTAATAAACGTTTTGGGTTAATTATGTGTCTATGTATCAGCGTCGTATTCGCTGACATTCAACAGGATACCCGCATTCTGCAATTACAATTTGAAAAGATCACAAAATAAATTGTTATTGATAACTTATTAATAATAAGAAAGTTTAATAATAAAAATAAAATACGTACAATACTAATTTTAGCATTGCAATAACATCTACATGATTAGTTTATATCTATATTTCATTCCGGTGGCTCTAGCCTCCTATGTGTTTATTTAATAATTTCCTATCACTTATTAGTTATTTGATATTGTTACCGGAATTTTAAATATTTAATATTTATATAAATTATTTAAATATTTATGTAAATATCATTATTATAATTTTTTTCTATTAAAAAAGAAACAATACATTTGATTTGTATTGTTGATTTAATTTATTTTATTTTAATTGTGTTCATTAGGTAAAACAATAATTAATTATTAAAAAACATAATATTAGTAGGTATAAAGAAAATTTAAAGTCGAAATAATTTTAAATTTTTGTTTTTTGACATCAAATTTTATAGTGTTTTGAAAATTGGCCTTTACTTAATTTAAAAAACATATTTTTTGAAATAACATTTAATTGACTTATAAAGTTACATAATTCACAACTGTTATAAAATTAAGATCTGTTACATAATATTATGAATTATCTTATATACTTTATTCACCTTAGGTTTGTAAAAAATAGGTGGTAGGTACATACTAAAAAAAAATTTAATCTCTTTTTTATTTGTATAATAAATGTTGATTTTTTATCTTTATCTAGATATTTAAAACATAATCTTTATACAACACTGCTCAGTAGTGCACCAGACGCCATAGTCGGAAGAATAATATATTGTTTGCGCAACCTTTATCACCAACTACGTGCATTCGTACCTACTCGTTGAGTTATTGTTGCTTACCTAAGATTAAAACATGCGCTATCATTACTCCTACGGGGAATAAAGTCACATAACTATACGCTGTTAAGTTATTAAAATGCCGAGTGAGAAATCGATAGGTATTTGGATAATTTAAATAAAAGTTATGTATGACAATGTCTCTCAATAGGATTTTCAGTTTTTGACACGATACTAGACCAAATATGGATAGTATAATAATTAAGTACTTCTTGTTCTCACATGACTTGACTTATTTTTACATTGCAATTGGCTTTATGCCTTTATTTAAATTAATTTTATTGTACCCAATATAAATCTGTTCGTATTTAGAGTAAACCACACCTTAAACAAATATATAAATATTCAATTTTGAATTAAACTCGCTCTGCTGTACAGTAAGTAACAAGTGGGCCTATGTATAATATTGATAGTATTAAACTTGAATTCAATGGTATAGGTAATATCAATGTATAAGAAAAATGATTCTGAGCAGTTATAGTTTGTCAGTCTGGATATTTTATATTGTTATTATTTATTAAAGCCTGTAAGGCTGTAAGTTGAATAATTGATATCTATCTATATACAGTTTACTCCCGATTATCCGTGGAATAGGGTGGCAGGACATCCACGGATAAACGAATTCCGCGGATAATCCGCAAAATTAAATTTTATAATAAAAACTAAATTGGAAATTGAAATTGAAAATTATTATTACATGTGTATTATTAAAAAGATACACATATATGTACAATGAATGTATGTACATGTATAATGAAAAATTAATAAAATAAAATATATATAAAAATAAGTGTACATTTTGAATACATTTTATAACTCAAGATCCACCGAACTGATTTCGATAAAAATTTCAGGACATATTAAGATTGATATGTAGATGGTTTCTGTGAAGTTTGTACGCTGTGGCATAAGTGGTTTCGGAGTTATGGCCTCATAAGTGCACACCTGGTGACATGGCCAAAATCAACAACAACGTCTATACATTATTTTTATCTATATATTATATAACCCATAGCAACTATTAAAAAACAAAAATGTCTATCGTAAATCTCAAAATTCCTGTTTGAGCACCTACAGGGGGTGATCACTTCCTTTTTTAAATTAGCCTACGACACTCGAGTGTGGCTTTGTATTGGTGAAAGAATTTTCGAAATCGGTTCAGTAGTTTTGGAGTTTATCCCGAACATATAAATAAACGCTATCATTTTATATATTAGTTTAGATATAAATGAATGTTTGTGTGAAAACCTAACCTAACCTGGTTAACCTAACCTTACCTGGGTAGAAGATTTGTTTTTTTTTTATTCATTGGATTTTAGTACGGTTGCGTGAGGCTTTTGTATTAATTGATTATATTAATACTCCGTAGGTGGAATTAAGTAAAAATGTCAAAATTGGTACAATTTTGATATTTTAGAGTTAAATCATACGTTTACAAACAGCACGGGGTCCGCGAACTATCGCAGGTAGATTGCCTACCTGATAATATACTGCTGTGAATCAGAATTTTTACAATATTCATTAATCGCACAGAATATGAGTGTTATCATTTGAAGTTTATTACTTTAAAATTATTATAAAAGTATAACATAATTTATTATAAAGTAGCATTAAACGCAAATATCAAACATTTCTGTTAGACATACCTTATACGCATTATATTTTTAATTATTAAGGAAGTCACCCAAATTTTATATTTTCGTAATAATAAATTAACAACATTCATTAGTTCTCATTATTTTTGTTTTCAGATTTATTAATGGCATTATCGAGTTTGATCGAAAAACCACACCACTTTCAACAAATTTGATGAACCCAAATCGTTCATGGACAAAAAGACGTTGGGAAACGATTTATATTTCGTTATGTGCATACTTTATTGGCTATAAATTCTTACATATTTTTTTTTGGCCTGTTCAGATAGAAAACATAGTATTATTGGCAACCCATTCAATATTCACTATACCATATGTTATGGATTATGTAGTTACGATATCTTCGTGTTTCTTTCTTCAAAACTTGTATGTTAGATTCCAGACGTTAAACGATTTTTGGAAATGTCTTCCTGTTGACTTAGATGCCGTCCCCGGCCAATGGACACACATCGAAATAGTAGATTTGATGGAGAATACGCGGCTGTTGCACTCCGAACTATGCGACCTGTTAAAAATGTTTAGTCTTGGTTACGGTCCATTACTTTTGGGTTTCTTCACGTCCAGCTATATCGGTTTGCTTATCAGTGTTTATTATATTGTTAACAAGGAAACTTTCTTCAGCTCATCCGCAAATGCTTGGGAACATATATTACCACTGATTATCCACTTACAAATTCTCATGTTTTTGATGTCTATTATAGTTTTTGTTTCATTCATAAATGAGAAGGTAACTCACAGTGTTATTCAGCTTGCTCACATCTATATTTTTGTTAATTATGCTTTTATTTAAATCCACATTTTTATGTTTTACCTATATTTAAATATTACATTTTAAAATATTTACTACTTAAATTCTATATTAGATTTAGTATAAAAATTACAATTAAAAAATCATCGGAATGATGATTAAGCAATTTATCGTATGGTAACTACTCTGCTGTCCTAAGAAAAAACGCCGTAAATCGAAAAAAAAAATGAAATAATACTGTATTACGTTTAATATTATAGTTTTACATGTTTTTCCTAAACAAAAATGCCGTAACTATGATTATTTATCCAGAATTGTATGTCCATAAGAAAACAATATTGCCGCAATAGCAATAAAATATAATCGGTGCTTAGCAAAAACGCCGTAACTACAGTTTGCTTAGAAAGATTGCCATAAGTTTTGTTTGAAATATGGCGTTTTTACTTTACACTTCCGCATAATCTATATTTGCGGCGTTGTTGTTTAGGAAACCGGTTGCCAAGTAAAAAATTCTGAATAATTAATAGCTTACTTAGTATAAATATAAAAACAATGATATTTTGGTGAAAGAAAAATTGAAAATTAAATGAATAGTTCTATTGCATTCATCAGGTATATTTCCATAAGAAATTATGTATTTTACTTTGAAAAATATTATATTTATGAAAACAAAACTACTAGAAACTACTAAACATAAAATGTCATTTTTCTCAAAATGGCATGAAGGGAAATTACGGCGTTTTTTCTTAGGACGGGTGGTTAAACTATTTTTTTTTTCTTAAATGAAAACAGTTACTCAAGAAAAGATAAATATATTAATGATATGCATGTTAAATTTTTTATTTATCATTTTGTAGTTACGTTTCTATAATAGGAGGGTGACTATGCTTGGTAAATCAAAATGCTTTCTTCTATAAAATATATTATTATCTTAAAATAACTAATTATGGGGTATACAGTTTTGAAAAAAAAATGAATCGAAATAAATTAACTCTCAAGCCGGTTATAATAATTACACAAACGTAAAATTAAATGTTTATATTACAAAACTAAACATGATATTATTATAGTCATATAAACAATCACATTTAAAACATTTTTACAGAGACTGCAGATGATATCATACCTACGGTTATACCGTATTTCAAATTTACATTTGGATAAAAAACGACAGGTAAAATATTATTACATTTTCTATTAATAGTAGGTATCTATTTTTCTATAGAAAACTACGTGAGACGATTTTTTTATTTTGTAATTATTTGATTGTTTTATTATTTAGATCAAAATGTTTATGAATCAAATATCTGTATGTGATTCGGACCAAATTTCAGCATTCGGATTTTTCAATATAAATTTAAATCTTGTCACAATAGTAAGCACTTAATCACTCATAATTTTTATAAACCAATCATAATTCATAATAGCAACCTATAACCAGTCTTGTAAAGAATACTTTTAATTTGAATTCAGAATACGTATTCACATAAATGAGTATTAAAGTACTTCGAATACGTATTATTACGTATAGTACGAGGATCATTCGAATTTATCTGTTTTTGAATGTTTGGAAATTAATTTAGGTCAATTATAATTCATTCAAAGAGAAAAAATATTGTCTATAACTTATAATGTGCCCGATATTTAATAGAAAAATTGGTAAAGTCCCAAACATGAACTACTTTTCGAGTTAAAAAATGAAGTTATTAATGAATAAAAAAATTCAACAACAATTATGCGGAATACGTATTCGAATAATTTTTCTAAAAAGTATATAAAAAAGTATCCGAATAATAAAAGAGTATTTGAATACTTTACAAGACTACTTATAACCTATGTTGATGAGAAAACAAATCCCGGTAAACGAGTGGTGAACAAGCATAAGTTCACCACGTTTTCGGTGCACCTAGGGCTATACTCTACACTGTAGAGTATAGCCCTAGGTTTGGTTAGAGTCTACAGTCTATACTATAGTGTGACGCGGAATACTACTTTGAGAATCACTGATTAACCGTTAAACTACAAATATGTGTGAAAATTGTGTTTTGTATTTGTTTTACGGTTTTGGGTTTTTAGTCTGTTTGTGTATAAGTTACGGTAAATGACGTTAAATGAAAATTAACGTTGTTCGCCGGTTATTAACATTATTGACCATATATACATAGTTAATTATCGTTATAAACCGGAGAATAACGTTAATTGCTAAATACACAGGTAATTAATGATCAAGACCAAATATACACGTGCGTCTCATATAGGTACTACAATTTGAAAAATTATGTGCCTAGGTATTTTTAAAAATATAAAAATGCATTATTGTTATTATTTATTCAATTTTACAAGTTGTACTGCCATGACGTTTACTGCCACGCAACTTTTCAGCCCCACGACAGGCACAACGTTTATTGTTGCAACCAGTTTTTCAATGGCAATGCTGGTCCCTTGAGGGCACGCAACAGAACTATTACTAGCTGCTTCCCTCAGTATCAATTGTTTACCATTTTCTAATTTGATTACATTGTTATAATCTAGCCGTTGACTCAACCGCTTAGATTATAAAGTTGCAGGTAGCAAGACATATGTTGATTGGATTGATAGGATTTTATTGAAATAATAATAGTCAGATGTTGAAGTATAAGTTTGAATTTATTAACTGTCTCAGAAATTCTCTAAGTCCAAAGATTAACACAATGTTCATATGATCCAGCGTGAAGGTGCTCGCAAGTAGAATGAGTATACACGTCTGATCTACAGGCCGTTTCGGGTCTGGTTTTATAGAGCCTCCTGCTCTACTGCTTCCCCCTAGTGGCCTAGTCTATCGATATGTCCGTGGACCTCACAGGACGTGATTTAAAATAATCGATACATTCCCACGCCTGGCTATTCCAAGAATCACATCCCATTATCATTTTTACCATATATGTATATGCCATCCGTTAATATTCAGATACTATGCGTCATTGTTATACATATATATTATACGTAATAATCATATATCATATTCACATGACTATGATATATGATTGGTCATATTTCTACTGTAGGCATTTTTATATAGTTGTTCAGAAATGCGTACTATGGTTAGGTATGTCTTATCTGTGCCCGATAAAGTTTTATTGGTTTAGATACCCAATTAGTATCACAATAAGTTTAGTGATCACCTAATCATTCCTCGTTGAACATTGTTTTATAAACAAAATTTCCCATATCATACGGTTATTAACGTTATTCACGAGAAAATATCGATAATTCTCATATTTGTTGCTAAATAACTATTTAATAACCGGTGAATAACGTAATTTTCCGATATAACATCATTTACCATGACATATTTACATAGTACTTGGTGCTTACTTAATTTTTAGTTTTTTGTTTGTTCACAGATACTCGTATTGTTGATGAGTGGAATAATCACATTGATACAGATGAAAGATCATCCAATGATGTTGAAATTCAACAATGACACTAAATCCTTCTTTCTAAAAATATATACCACAAAATACGATTAAGTGCATGTTACTTATATGTCTATAATATATTACCTAGTTTATTTCGATTGCATTATTGCAGTCATAAAAATACTGAATCAAATCTTTATAATTACAAAATTGAATAACAGAATATTATATTATTATTATTCGGGCATGGACCAATTGCGACTAAAACAAAGTTTAGTTTAGGGTTAGGTTAGTACAAATTGCGTCACTTATAATTTACGGTTAGTGTAAGCGTTTGCCGTATCCGTTGTTACTTTTCGATGATTTTAAGTTTCGAAAATGTATTAAATCAAAAAATGGATTTAAGTGGAGGTGTACAATTAAATCGTTTCCTTCAAATGTATTATCTGATGAAAGTGAAGCTGCTCTTTTAAAATCTAACAGACAAGTTGGTGCTCATTCGTAAAAAGAAAAGCAACAGAACAAGTTACAACACGATCACTAAAATTAATTCGCAATGAAGTGTAATCAAGTGCGTTGGATTTGACGTTAAACAATATTATGCATTCTATACGACGAAGTGTTTATTGTACTCGTAGAAAAAAATTACCACCATGACCGAAAATGTTAACCAAAGTGCATACAGCGTTAAATAATTTTGTTATAAATACATACAACGGTGAGCATTTGTAATTCTTTATTCTATATATTTAAAATTCTTTATTTATTTATATTACTATCTGTTACCCGCGTGCTCCGCCCCCGTGGATAGTTCTTTGCAAATTGTGGGGCTGTTTCGTGGCTCCACAAATCCTGTCAATCTATCTTGCAACTTTTTTTTTTATATGAAGAGTAATTATTGAACTGTATGCAGAGTAGTGTAAAACTGTTAAAAACTTATCTTAACTTTTCCGTTACCCGGAAAAAAATTCTGATTGTTCAAATCCTTTTCGGTGCAATATGATGTGGAAGCAATATCTTTTTAAGTGTAAATGATATTAAATCCATCTCGACCGGCGTTATACCATGAGATTCGCAGCAGCAGCATATATATTATCATTTATCAAATAGGTGAATCTACCTCTGGTAGATCACAGAAACCCGTGCTGTTTGTACTGGTGGAAGATATTAGCGTCAAAATAAGATAAGAAAAAAAAAGTTTTATAGTATGAAAGCACCAAAATCGTATCGTACCAAAGCACAAAAATCTTAGATACCTAGGCACAGAGCCACGCTTAATAGATATTAAGTACATTTAGAACTATATATTATATTTTAACAATTTATTACTGACAATTTTTATAAGATCGAAAAAATCAACAGATTTATTCAAATTATATTTATTTGTATGTATAATATTATATTTTATCAATTTATTATTGACATTTTTACAGGAGATCGAAAAAATCAGCCGATTTATTAAAATTATAATTTATTAAATTCTATTATATTTATTGATAATTTTTTATAAGATTGACAATTTTAACTATTAATATAAAATAATAATTTTGGCACAAATGATATGCCATTTTTGCACCATTAGTGCTTATGTCATATTATAGCCGTTGTACATAAAGCCGGGTTCACAATACACCGTGTCATGTAAAATAATCATCATTCTTCTGAGGTGTTCAGTACATAAATGTTGGTTATATTGCTATATAAGTTTTAATTCTGGTATCCTCGTACATTTTTTGGGTATGTTCTATGCAAAGATATGTACAAGCATCGGGTGGGGAACGGGACTATGCACGTCTTACGAATGTGGTGACTGATCCGTGGGTCTCGTTTGGAGAGCGTGGCCTAGATAGACGACGAATCGTTATTTTAAATAATTTAAATGATTGGTGTTATTTAAATAGTTTGATCCTCAATATAAACAAATGTAAATACTATAATTTAATATTAAAAACATCTTATATTTATTTTGATTATAAATTTAGCAATTTTTCTATTGAACTGGTGAAATCATTAACCGACTTAGGAAGCACGTTTGATTCTAAACTATGTTTTAATGAATATATTGATAAAATAACCAATAAAACGTTCCAAAATCTCGGATTCATTACACGAACTTGTAATAATTTTAATAAAGTAAATGCCTTTAAAAGTATGTATTTATTTTGCGTTTGTCAGATCTCAATTAGAATATGCATCCCTTATTTGGTCTTCAAATAACATATAGGGGTAACTCAAAATCTCAAAGCCGTTCACAATCTTTTTCTACGTTTTTTAGCATTTAAATTATATTATAATATAACGTACCCCTTTACCTATACTTATATTTGTTTGTTTTTGAATTTTAAATAGTAGTCCGCCGTTCACGGCAACATTAAAATACAGTTGTTATCATTTATTTAACCATCAATACAGTCCACTAACCTAAGCTGACAATTAAATTTCCATAATATATGACTAGGATAATTATGTATTTAGATATGTTTCTAACTAGTTTTTTGTGTGTCTAACTATCTTATGCAATTACTCAACTCATTTGATATTATTTAGTTGTATTTTAAAGTCGATCAAACAAAGTGAAAAATTTGAAGAAATCTGTATATGTACAATACCCAGAATTAATGTACCTAGTATACATTTATTTTTACCAATACAAAAGTAATTTTTTTAAACAATTATTTTGTTTTAATTAAATTATTATATAATAATAGGTATGTATTTTTTTATATAATATGTATATTGAATTTTAAATAGCAACGCATTTGAAAATATTTAGTAGTATTTTAAAGTCGATCGAACTAAGTGGAAAATAGAAAAAATCTGTTCAAATGCACACATTGCATTTTTGTCGTGTTTACTTTTGCATACTAATTATTTACTCAAATGATAAAAACAAACATGGTGAATTATTTTTGCATAGTTTATGAGTTGTTACTGAATAAACAACATATTATGAACATTGCTTGTTGTATTTTACGAAACAAAATATTTTTTGAGTATTTCATATAAAAAAGTTGAAATTTGAGAGAGTATAGTTAAAAGTTTTAAAAGCTTAGATAGGTAGAATGAAGTGGCATAGTGTTACCTCTATCTATATATTAAAAGGCTCACGATGAGTTGCACATATTTCAGTTGAAAAATATAGACATTGTCACATTTTAAATTGTGAGCGAAGCAATGAATGTATTGATTTTACAATGATGTGTTTTTTTTTTTTTTGTGTCAGTCATCACCTTTTAGGACAGTAAAAGTGCTTGGATTTTCTTCAACAGTAACTTTTCTGATAGGAAAGTGAATCTAGTTGGTACTATATGGGGTCAAAAGTAAACATTTCTCAGTAGTTTTCAAACGCGACGGGAAAAACAAAAGAAAAATGAAGGAAAAACGGGAATTTTTAGGCAAAATCTATTTTTGGAGCAACTCTAAAACGAATGACCGTGGGTACATGAAATTTTCACTAAATGTTTATATTAGCATTTTCTATACACCATAACATTTCCCAAATAGTTTGACTTATTTTGAGCTGTTTATGGACATTTCCAGTTTTAATTTTTTTAATTCAAATTTTACACCATCCATTACAGTGACCCACTTGTATCATACTATACAGCAGAGCCCACCTTTTAACCCACCTTTTTTATTTGTTTTTTTTGTAATTAAAAATATAAATAATTAGAATTTTACAAATCATGATATACCTACATTATATTTTTTCTTCGGATTGACGTATATTGTCAAAGTGTGACGTATCACGTATTAGTTATAGGTATTAGGTACCTACGTATAATGTAATATTATACCTATAACTAAAACGTTAAAACCTTCCTTTAAGTTATGTATACACGTAGCTTTTGGTATTTGCATATAATATATTATTTATATAGAAACTTCATTTAGATGCTTGCTTAATTTAACAGACTTACATTTTTTCTTTGGTTTGACTTATATTTTAAAAGTGTGAAGTATCATGAATATAAAGCATGCAATTAAATTTCTAAAATATAAGACTATAGGATAATTATGTATTTAGACCATGGTTGGTAAAAATCAAGTTTTTTTTAAATAAACAATAAAACATTTTTTTATGTTTTAAAAATGATATTTATATTTTAAACATGTTTTTTATTAAATGTTTTTTTTTTAATATTTAAAACTATTTTAATCTCTTGTTGTATTGTTAATTATTAATTAAAACTCGTATCTACCGATTAAAAAAAAAGTAACACCACTAATCTGGTGGTTATCTCCAGAGAAAAATGTGTCCAAGGAAATATTAACCATAGCTAAAAAAAATTAATTTGCCTCATCTGCAGGAATTGAAAGAATTTTTCATCATTTGGAATTGCCCATTTTACATTAAAAAATAGACTAGGTGTGGAAAAATCCTCAAAATTAGTTTCTATTTTTTAATCATTAAATCCAAAACAATAATTGCCATTTTATTATTTTAACCTTCAAAACTAAAAAGCTAATGTTTTTACTTTTTATCTACAAAATTGGTTATTAGTTTAATAGTTTATTCCAATATTACCTAATACTGTTTGGAAATGTTATACTTCTAAGTTTAAGTACTATACTATTTAATTTAAATAATTTTAACTTGTTATTTTTTAAAGTGTTAGAACTGATATTTTTTTCTGTTGTTATTTTTATGAATTTAAAATGAATTTGTTGTTTTAAACTCTTTGAAGTTCTACTCTGGTCAGAGAAAATCCAAAAAGACTGTTTTGTTTTATTATATTATTATTCTTTTCTTATTATCTAGTAGTATTTTAAAGTCGATCGAACAAATTGAAAATTTGAAAAAATCTGTATATGTACAATACCCAGAATTAATGTACCTAGTAGGTATACATTTCTATCGATACAAAAGTAATTTTCCTAAACACTTATTTTATTTTAATTAAATTATTATATAATAATAGGTATGTATTTTTTATATAATATGTATATTGAATTTTAAAATTTTAAATCTTTTTCTTAAAAAATACCTACACATACTTTAATAAAGCATTAAACAATTATAAATATGGCATATGGCGTTCACTGATATATTTAGACTCTTGTTATTTTCTTATATTATATTAGTTGTTATTAAATCAACAATGAAATGTGAACATTGTTTATTTTGTGCTGAGGCAATATAGTAGGTATGGAAATAGGTCATTTATAAAAGAAATCGAGAGGTTAAATTTGTTTCATTTATTGTTAAACGTTTTCATTATTTTTTATTAATATATTATACCTTTAAATCTTCTTAAATAAGCAATTCAAAATGGTTTTCTTCAAGCAGTTTATAATAACGCTTACATGTATAGTAATTTCAGTTTGGGTTATTCCAGTGAATACAATGGATATAGATGCAGCATACGGTCAGTAAGGATTAATTTATTGATTTACAATGATTATATTTGTGTTATAGTTTTTATTTTGACGATAATTATCAGCAATGATTTATATAATACTTCAGAATTAATTTAAAATTGAAATCAGTTATTTTTATTTTATGATAATCTTGATACATTTACTTTTACCATTTCTTACTTTTCAATTTACCTTATTATGATATAATAGTTAAAAACAATGAGTAGTCTAAGGTATAACACCTAGAGATGTTTAAAAAAGTGTAGGTATTATAATTTTGGAGGAAATATAAAATATTCCGACATTTTATTTGTAAAAACTGATTCTCGTACATCAGCTTAATGCTAGTAGTATGTTATTACAAATGGCATAATACATAACATTTAATGAACAAGTAATTAATACCTATAATCAACAACAAATTAAAATAATATTTGACCACATAGCTTTAGCACATAATTACAATAGGTAGTTGTTTAAAAATTGAATGAAGCTGTAAACAAAAAAATATTTTCAATAATATTTACGTAAATTGTAAGTAGTTAATAGACAAGATAGAATAATAAAAATGTTTTTTTTTTTTTTAGATGATTGTAAAGGTACTATTTTTAAATCATTATTAGTAAAGAAATAATAACTTAATAGTTATGATATAATGAATTTTATATTCATACTAAAAAAGATTGTACGTGTGACGTGTCTGAAAAATGTACACTTAGTAAATCGGGCAGAATTTGATTGTGAACGCTGCTTATAGACCTTTTTCAACCTTTTCATAAATGATTGCATTATTTTTGTGTAATTTTTATATGTAATAATTAGTGATTATTATTATTATTACTTTTGTATTATTTATTATTTTATATGTTACAATTTCAGCATGTAGTTTTTGCTGATATTTTTTTTTGTTGGCTAATCTAACCTATTCAGTATTCAAGTTAGAATAAATTCAAATTTATACCCAAGTACGGGTTATAATTAATATTTAATATATTATCATCTTTGGTATCCCCAACAATAATAGCGAATTTTCAAAACAGTAAAAATGTATAATTAAAAATTTAGAAACGTTGCGTACGCAATCGTGTGGTTTTATGGGTTTCAATAAATTAGTAACAGGCATACAGCAAATATACGCAAAAAAAAAAACGTAAATCATACGCGATCGAGTTGTACCCAGTAAATCATATGAAAACAATTTATTAATACTAGAAAAAGACAAATTACTCAAGATTTTTGGTCCTAAAAAATATGTTATAACACGAGTGCCGATGCCGAAGACAAAATTGAGAGTTGAAAACAATATACAACGAACATACCTTTGTAGAAACCATAGACATAAGTCTTAGACATAGACGGAAAATTTGTCCCAAAGACTGAAAGGCGTGGTCGTGCCAAATGGATTAAGAGAGATAGCATAAGTTTTATCATAAAAGTGAGAGAAATGGCACATTTTCGAGGATAGTCAAAACATAGCTTTAATAGCTTTAACCTTGTAACAGAATCCACCGTTGCACGCGTTATCATACCTAATGTTCCGTCTATTTCTATAAGTCTATGGTAGAAACTATCATAGAGGTAGATTCTAGTGGGCAGGGCAGCAGGTCATGCACGAGTAGACGAAATTCATTACTAAGAGCTATGATGGAACAGTACTAATCACAGGGGCGTAGCGTACATGTAAGCACTGTAAGCACTGCTTACACTTGAAAAAAAGAATAAAAGTTTTTTAAATAAAATCAAGTTAAATAATTTTATAATTAATTTAATAAAAGTTATCAGTTATATTTACGATGCGCGTAACATGTTTGATGGTTGCTTACACAAGTAGTGGTACGGGCCACCGCGCCACCACTCACACCATCATATTATACATTATCGATGTCCATAATAAATAATTAGCAATTTATTTTCGTATTACTTTATTTATAGTTTATGCTATATGCCGTCGCCGTGTAATGTGGATTGAAACTGCTTACGCGGGCCTATTAAAGAGACATAGACAAAGTGTCATTGGAGGGGGCACGTATTATTACATAGTTCGTAAGCACTTTTCATAATGCATACGCGACCGTGCGACGCGACACCGTTTATTTCGCTATACTGCTATATTCGAATACGACGTGTATAATTGTATATGTAACTACGTTTTATGAAAATGGACTCTTCGGCAAGCTCTTCAGGTAATAGCGAATGTAATTGTATTATTGAAAAACTACTATTAAAATCGTTTGGATCAAATACTTTTATTGAAAAGCAAAATATTATAAATAACGGGAGACCTACACCAACAATTCAGGATTTAAAATCAAAATGTAAAAACAATTTTCGTTACTTTAATCCTTCTTATTATAATACTAACAAATGGTTGTCTGGTTGTCAAAAAACTCAAAAATTATATTGTTGGCCGTGTATTTTATTTTCGCATGAATCAAATACTTGGTCTAAGTATGGCTGCAGTGATTTAAACAACTATCATAATCTAAAACATCGTCATGAAATAAATCGTTCTCATATTGAGTCATTAATTACTTTAAAGAAATTTGGTAATATTAGAATAGAAACATGTCTCAGTGATGCATATAAACAAAGTATCGAAAAACATAATGAGTCTGTTAAAAATAATAGGTACGTCTTAAGTCGATTAATTGATGCAACATGTTTTTTGGCAAAACAAGAGCTCTCATTTCGCGGACATGACAAACAAGTTAAATCTATCAACAGGGGAAATTATGTTGAGTTAATACTCTTAATGGGTACACTCGATCCAAAATTAAATGGACATCTATCGACATCTACGGTTTTTTCTGGACTCTCTGGGGACATACAAAATGATCTCATTCAATCGATTTCTAATGTTTTATTAAAAACTATACAAAACGAAATTGAACATACAAATTTTGTTTCTATAATTATGGATGAAACAACAGATATTATGTCCAAATCTCAGTTATCTACAATTTTACGATATGTGACTAATGAAGGGGTAGAAGAAAGATTTTTGGGATTTGTAGATGTCAGTCATGATCGCTCTGCTAAGTGTTTAGCTGAGCATGTTTTTCGTTTATTAAATGAATAATATGAATGCATAGATAAATTAGTTGCACAGACTTATGATGGGGCTGCTGTCATGTCAGGACAACATAACGGTTTACAGACATTAGTTCGCTCAAAATGTAAAAACGCGATATTTGTACATTGTTATGCTCATAAACTAAATTTAATATTAAAACAATCAGTTGATTATATAAAGGAATGTAAAATATTTTTCACCACGCTCTCTGGCCTTTCATCATTTTTTTCAAAATCAACAAAAAGAATTCATGCACTTGATCAAGAAGTCAAAAAGAGATTTCCGTCTGTGGCTCCAACACGATGGAACTATAATAGTAGACTTATTGAAATGATGACTGAGTACAGAGAAGAAGTTTTAAATCTCATGAACTCAATCGTAGAAAATGGTGAAAAATGGGATAGTGAAACATTATTGTGCGCTAAAGGATTTTGTCAAACGATTCAAGATTTTGACTTCAATTTTTTCCTTATAATATTTGGAAATATTTTACCTCAAGCAACAATACTTTTTAATATAATACAAACAAAAATATTTGATGTGACTTATTGTAATAAAAAAATATTTGATTTTTTAAACCATTTAAGAAATATGAAAAATGATTTTGATCGCGTTTGGTTGAAATCGGAACAGTATCATACAGATTTACCGTTAAGATCGAAAAGGCAAAGAGTGACTGATGTATCTGTAGATAGAAAAACAAATTACCGAAGGCTCTATTTTGAAATCATCGACGTATTAATTTCAAAAACTAATGAAAGATTTACAGAGATAACTCAACTGACTTTTTTTTCTTTATTAGATTTTTCTAAATTTGAACAATATATCAACAAATTTCCTACGAATGCAATGGACTCGTTGAAAGATAAATATGGTGAATATTTTGATTTTGCAATTCTACGAAGTGAACTTTCTATTATATACTCATCAACTGAATTTCATAAAGTAAACATTCATGAACTTTGGATGTATCTCAAATCTACTGGCTTATCAGATAGCCTACCACAGGTTACACAATTAGCATAATTGATTGTAACCATTCCAGCAACAAGTGCAGGAGCTGAACGCTCATTTTCCTGCTTAAAAAGAATAAAGACACATCTCAGAAACTCCCAGTCCCAAAATAGACTTTCAGATCTGTCTCTTTTGACAATTGAGAAGCGATTGTTGACCACAATTCAAAACCAAAATTCATTTTATAATAATGTAATTGATGATTTCACTAAAAAAACAAGAAGAATCGATTTAATTTATAAATAAAATGTTTTTATTATTTATGATGTGTTTTTATTTTAAATAAAATTTTAAAATGTATAACTAAATTAACTTGTATGTATCAATGTTTGTGTGTGTGTGTTGGGGGGGGGGGGGGGGTAATTAATATGTATCACTGCTTACACTCACTCACACGCCACGCCACTGACTAATCATAATTTTTTGAAAATGTTATCGTGTATATAAAATGCTAATATAAACGAACCAGTGAATATTTCATATACCTACGGTCATTATTAAAAGTAGAGTTACACCAAAAACCAAAATCGATTTTGTCAAAAACCAGTTTTCCGTAAAAATTCCTGGTTTTCCTTAATTTTTTTTGTTTTTCTCTGCGCTTTTGAAAACTACTAAGAATTTTGACCTTCCCAAAGCACCAACAATATTCACTTTCCCATCGAACAAGATACTGAAGTTGAAATCAAAGCATTTCGACAACTTATCTTATATTCGGTCCGTACTAAAATGATTAAACATGGACAAAATGGATGCTAACTTCGTGTTACTTCAGGAGTATCTGATGGAGATCACTTAACCCTAATATTATTTTGGAATTTTAAAACGATATCTCAAAATGTGTTTCGTATTCAAAAATTTTACTGCACAAATATTTAAAGAAATTAGAATAATAGATCTAAATTAAACTGCAGTAATCTGCAGAAACTGCAGAATCTGGAAAAGAAAAGACCGCCGATAAAACCAAAAATTAGATGAGAAGACAAAGTGAAGGGGATATGAAAGATGTAGGTCAGAGGTGGCAAATTATTTTTACGCTACAATCCGAAAATGTTACCATTTTTATTTTCAAGCTTGTTTTTAAATTATGAAAAATGTTATACATTATACTATAATATGAATAATATAACATTGAGTTAAGAATGTTATCTACGTTTTTTAATAAATCTACTTAATCTATTTTTTTTTTAATGATGTAAACATTCATCAAAAAGTATTAACACTTGATGTGTTATTTGTTATTAAAAATAAAAAAATAATATGTACCTAGGTACATATAATATAAATTATATTAACTTTTCGAGTGCCCTCAAATTTGAATCCCTGCATTAGGAGGTGGATTAAGACATTAGTTTTGAAGACTCTAGAATTCGATATGTATAGTAACAGAAATGTTTGTGTGACAAGATGGTTCTAGTGGCCGGATAAACCTGAAGAAAAAAAGACGATTAATATTTAAAATAAATTAAATTTTGATGTATTTTGTGTATTTTCAAATTATAGTTAAGATTAATGACTAATAAATGATCAATTTAGGGACAATTTCACGAAAACAATAAATACCGAATCTATTATTTATTGAAATTGAAATATAAATACCATTTCAATGTTGACTTGTCTTATTTATAAATTATAACAGCTATTAGGAAAGTGACGTTAAAATTGCGTCTGTAATGTATTATAAGATTCAGTGGCCCATAATTGGATAATTTGAAATTAGTGAAGAGTGAACCATTCAATTAATCAGTTTTAATCTACTCAAGATTAGTATTATATAATTTTGTTTGAATTATTTTTTAATTCAACAGAGATTCTAACTTGTGCTGGATTTAGAAGTAAGTTAACTGTAATTTAAAAAAAATAATTATTCATATTTGAATAAATGGAATTAATACGAACAATGTTATTTAATATGTTCATTATTAGAAATATATTAAGTATTATTTTTTCTAGTAGAATTCTGACACCAAAACATTGATTTGAACTTCTAGGACGCCATTGTCAATAAAATTCTCATATGTCATTAATGAAGAGTTTTTATTATTTTATCAGCTAGTATTTTGAAATTTTTATTCCAATCCGGGTGAGCTTTTCTCAAACAAAAAATTAATTTATATATCTCAGTTTGTTTTCATTTTCAATATGATGCTTTGCGCAATTGCCCCATGACAATTTAATCTCCTTCAGCTCACTTTTACCTTATACCTTACTGTAATTCATATTATTTCTAATTATTTAATAAGTTACAAAACGGTGTGATATACTGCTTACAAATATTTTGAGTTCTGGTTTTTACTTTATGGAGTTATGTGTATACTGTATATTACCTATTTGTATATATATATACATATATTATATCACTTACAACTTTGAATATTATATTGTGTATAGCACAAAAACTGTATACTAGTTAAATGTACTTATTTTATGAATCCTCGCACTCAAACAACCCTTTTACTGCCCGTACAAAATTCTTGACGTGCTAAGGTACCAACCTAAAAACATAAAAAATAATGGTTTGTAGATGTCCTTTCATCAAACAGACATTGTTATTCATCACAAATATAATTTTATATGAGTTCAATAATAGTGAAAATATTGCTTTCGGATGGTAGTTAAATATTATTCAAATACAACATTTAACTAACTCTGTCACTTGAGTGCATTTATAATTTATATGCATGTACGAACTAATGCCTAGATTATCGCTCCAAACTGAATTGGGTGAGAGTTACGTTTCAAATTGAATGCTGTAATGAGTGTGTTGTATTATACTGATTTAATTTAATTTCAGATGCATGTTGGGCCAATATAACATTAGTGAATTGTGAAGGTAAACATAAAAAAAATTTATTCGGGTTGTTGCCCCCTTTATTTAACTTTGCTCGGGATTCGAGCATGTAATGTATACCACCAAATTAAATGTCTATTCTATAAATTTATACTTCTACATAGGAAGACCAATCATAAATTTCCAAAAAGTCATATACTTAATATTAAGAAAATGTCTTGACATAACTACGAAATGGAACATTTGAATGTTTTGCAATTCAATATATTCATTCAAATTAAAAATTTACTTAAATATTATAATATTGATCAACGTTTGATGCAACCAATTAAGTTAGTAAAAATTATGTATCTACCACCTCTTTTTTATTGTATTTAATCAATTCTCTTTATTTTTTAGACATACTAAGTACGTATTTTCATTGCTTTTTTTTTTGTTAATGAAATTGTAGTCAGATTATATGATTGAAACTACTGATTACTTACAGTACATTCATGTAAATAATATTATATATTATTATGTATTCTTGTAATAACTATTAACCTCGTTATGTTTTATTGAGCTAAGTTAATTTTCTAAGGCTTGATATTCTTCAAATCTCTTTCTATATAATGAGATCTTTCTGCTGAGACCTGACTATTGGTCTATTTCTCGATGGCTTGTTTTTATAGATTTTTATATTCAACTTTACGATAGTAAAGAAACATAAAAGGTGATGACAGACACAAAAATAAAAAAATGAAAAAAAAAAGCACACATCATTATAAAATTAATATATTCATCGCTTCGCTCAGAATCTAAAATCTAATTATATCATATTATAAATCATTTATAATTATACTCGTATATTACCTCCCGTTATTTAATTCTAGAAATATATAGTGGTAAGTTTTTTTATTTATTTTTTACAATATAATATTAGATTAATAATACATTTATTCTATAAGTTGTTCTTTTAAGTCACAACACTACAGCCGTACACTGAGCACGCGTGTTATGCTAGTTCCGGCTTTTTTTAGAATTAGACGTCCGATCTTAATGGTTTTACGTGTATTTTCAACACGTAAATCAACTATAAAAATTACGACCAACTAGGAATATCTTATCATTACCAGCTATTAACCTCTTTAAATACAGTAATTATATAGTACCTAGGTCTTATATGATTTAATGTTACATATCCGAGTAAATAAAACTGCGTGCTATACTTACAATACCTAAAGAATGATAGACGGTATTGCATATCATAATTAAAAATAAACAGATGGTAGCTAAAAATAAAAAGATCATTAGCCATATCACTGACAATGCGGTATATTTTAATTTATTTTGTTATGTATTTATTTATCTATAGTAGTGTTGGTGAAGGCAGATAGTATAAAATATATAAGTCGGAAGTAATACATTTTAAAGTAACATAATAGAATAAATTAAAAACAATGTAACAGATTTTTCAACTAACTATTATCATAAAAAAAAGTTGAAATCAGATGGATTATCTTTACAGTAATGTACAACTCTGCTGATGAGACTATGAAAATCAAAGCTCCTATAAAAAAAAACCAAAATTATTTTGCTATCGCTGCAATAACCCACATCAGGGGCATGTCCGGTTTCTGCCAAAAGTGAATCTTTTCCTTTTTCCCCAATTCACTTTTCCGACAAATGATAAATGTTTAGGTTCTCTTTTCCGCCAAATTCATACCATTCCCTTGTCCACCATTCACGTTTGAATCAAATTAAAAAAGTTAGGCAAGCATTTGAATAATATTTTAAAATTATATTATATTATGCATATCAGTCATATTATAATTGACATATTAAATTAAAATATTTTATAAATTAAATACAGGATTCATAATAATAGTTTTTCTCATCACTTATAAAACATGTTTACCTACTATTTATTTATTTATGCATTCATTATTTATTAAAAGTCTGAGCCCTATACAACTGTTTAAAATATAATGTAATATACAATTCAAATAATTAATACAAATAGCACTCATAAATGTATATAGGAATAGATGCAACATTTACTGAGCTTCCTGGCGAAAGTGTTATAGGGTGGAAGAAACACTTTTTAAAAACATTGACGGATCTTCACTCAATTTTACACCTACAGGTAGTGTTTGCAAAACGATTTTTTCATCGACCATGGTTTTGTCCACTTATTTAGGTCGGCAGAAAGATGATCATTACTTTGGGCCATTATGCATTTTATACTAACAGTTAAGAAATAGGCAAATAATCAAATGACTAATGAGACACTTTGAACGAATGTAGATAGGGCAAATAATTTGCATCCAATGCAAATAACAACAGTAAGTGGTGGCCTTGACATGTGCCAGATTCTAATCAAGAAAGAGCAGTGAGTTACAGCTGCTTATCATAAGGGATCATACAGGCAGTAGTTACCTGATAAATTTATTTTATTTTACCTATTAACGTTGTGTAATATAAAAAAATTAAAAACTGTCATTACGTGAAATAAATATTTAGCAGACTGACTCAACAACTACACCTGTCTACGTGCGCACTTTTTATGAACTTAACGAACTTAAAAACTTAAAAAAAAACAGTAATTAGTTCAAAAGTAAACAAAAAACGAACACAGACCGTATTATTATTGTTATGCACATCGTACAGTATAATTAAAATTATAAAATTTACAAATCAAATTACTATACCTGTCAAGATCTCCATTTGTATACTCAGTTAAACAATGTTTATTTTGAATTTGTTTGACCCGAACCCGACGATCCTGTGTTACGTTTGGTAGATGGTACATCAAGTTTAACATAGACATAGTTTTTACTTAATTAATCAAAATAGTTACCAAAGTATTGATAGGTGGGGATTCCAAAAACTTTGATTAAAATTTGAATGGAATGACTTACAATCGTTCGTCATTAGTCTTAAACTTGAACTTGCTGATGCCCAAAGTATTGGAGGATAATACAAATTTCGGTTAGATAATTTTCAACAACGTATTCTGAATATTTACCAACTCGGTTATTTAGGGACGATCAGTCATAAAATTGTCAAAAAAAACAATCAAAACTTCACTTATAATATCGATAATTTGGGTGGCCAGGTTTGTCCCCAGACAATTTAATCTCACTCACCTCACTTTTACCTCATACCTAACTGTAATTCGTATAATTTCTAATTAATTAATTAGTTATAAAACGGTGTGCTATTATCTACCACTTACAAATATTTTTAGTTCTGGTTTTTACTTTACGAAGCTACGAGTATATTACCTTTTTTATATGGATATATATTATATCACTTATAACTTTTAATACTATATTGTGTGTGGCACAAAAATCATCATCGTGTCTAATTGTTTATTTAAATAGAAAACCGTCAATAATAAATGCTTTGTAAGATAAAAAGTTATATCAGCTTTTGAGCTGTGTACTAGTTATATGGATTCATTTTATGAATCCATGCATTCAATCAACCCTTTTACTGCCCATACGAAATTCCAGACGTGCTACAGTACCAACATAAAAACATAAAAAATAATGGTTTGTAGATGTCCGTTCATCAAAGAGACATTGTATTTCATCACAAATTATTTTATATCAGTACAATAATAGTGAAAATAATGCTTTCGAATGGTAGTTAAATATTATTCAAATACAACATTTAACTAACTCTGTCACTTGAGTGCATTTATAATTTATATGCATGTACTAGCTAATGCCTAAATTATCGCTCCAAAACTGAATTGGGTGAGAGTTACGTTTCAAATTGAATTCTGTAATGAGTGTGATGCATTATTGAATACTGCTATAATTTAATTTCAGATGAAGATTTTGCCAATATGACAAAGACAATATGTAGAGGTAAACATTTAAAAAAATGTATGCGTGTTGTTGCCCCCTTTATTGAACTTGGCTCGGGATTCGAGCATGTAATGTATACCACCAAATTTAATGTCTATTCTATAAATTTAAACTTCTACAGATGAAGAGCAATCATAAATTTCCAAAAAGTCATATACTTAATATTAAGAAAATGTCTTGACATAACTACGAAATGGAACATTTGAATGTTTTGCAATTCATATATATTCATTCAAATTAAAAATTTACTTAAATATTATAATATTGATCAACGTTTGATGTAAACAATTAAGTTAATTGAGATTTTAAAAATCTACCAGCTCTTTTTTATTGTATTTAATCAATTCTCTTTATTTTTTTAGATA
This sequence comes from Metopolophium dirhodum, assembly GCF_019925205.1. Lineage (NCBI taxonomy): Eukaryota > Metazoa > Arthropoda > Insecta > Hemiptera > Aphididae > Metopolophium > Metopolophium dirhodum. The sequence goes on along the minus strand of NC_083565.1, from coordinate 33,888,567 downwards.
TACTAAGTACGTATTTTCATTGATTATTTTTTTGTTAATGTAATTTATTGTATTAATTAATTTATAAAATATAATACGTAATAATTTTGTATCAGTTAAGATATAACTGTATTTTTAATTATCTATAGAAAACAGTTCATTACAATCTAAAATAAGTCACAATACTAATAACCTAACTATAATAAATGTATTAAAAATTGAATTCCACAAAATGTTCAAATGACTTCCGTTAATCTGTACTTTGTGATCGAAACTACTAACTACTTACAGTACATTTATGTAAATAATTTTATATATTACTATGTACTCTTGTAATTATTAACCTCTTTATGTTTTGTTTAGCTAAGTTAATTTTCCGCTGGTTGATATTCTTCAAATCTCTTTCTATAGTATTGAGACCTTTCTGCTGAGACCTGACTATTGGTCTATTTCCCGATGGCTTGTTTTTATATATTATTATACTCAATTTTATGATTAGAAGATCTTATGATCACAGATAAATACACCTAATCCATACATACGGAAAAAAATTTTAATACAAATTACAATAATGTAATTATATCATATTATAAATTATTTATAATTATACACATATATTACCTCCTGTTATTTTAATTCTAGAAATTTATGATTGTAAGTTTTTTTTATTTATTTTCTACAACATTATCTTACATATTATATTCTATAAGTTGTTCTTTTAAGTCACAACACTACAGCCGTACAGTGAGCACGCGTTTTACGTTAGTTCCGGTGTCTTCTAGAATTAGACGTCCAATCTAAGCATTCAAAACTTCACTTGGTTATAAGAAAAGTAAGCCGATAGAATGACGTAACCATTTCCTTGCTTCTGAAGATTGGGCCGGGTAGGCAGTGGATATCCCTATTTTTTTGTAATTTGGTAATGCCACGCTTGTGTGAGGTGAAACCTACATTCGATAATTTGGGTGGCCAGGTTTGTCCCCTGACGATTTAATCTCACTCAACTCATTTTTACCTCATACTTAACTGTAATTCGTATAATTTATAATTATTTAATTAGTTACAAAACGGTGTGCTATTATCTACCACTTATAAATATTTTTAGTTCTGGTTTTTACTTTACGAAGCTACGAGTATATTACCTTTATTATTTGGATATATATTTTATCACTTATAACTTTTAATACTATATTGTGTGTGGCACAAAAATCATCATCGTGTCTAATTGTTTATTTAAATAGAAAACCGTCAATAATAAATGCTTTGTACGATGAAAAGTTGCATCAGCTGTTGAGCTGTGTACTAGTTATATGGACTTATTTTATGAATCCTTGCACTTAAACAACCCTTTTGCTGCCTATACGAAGTTCCTGACGTGCTACAGTACCAACCTAAAAACATAAAAAAAAAAATGGTTTGTAGATATTATGTGTTCATCAAACAGACATTGTATTTCATCACAAACTATTTTATACGAGTAAAATAATATTAAACATATTGCTTCCGAATGGTAGTTAAATATTATTCAAATACAACATTTAAGTAACTCTGTCGCTTGAGTGTATTTATATGCATGAACTAGCTGATGTCAAGATTAACGCACCAAAATTGAATTGGGTGACAGTTACCTTACAAATTGAATGATGTAATGAATGTAATTTATTATTTGATACTGGTATTGTTTAATTTTAGATGAAAATTGGTCCATTGTATCAATAGACGACTGTAAAGGTAATCATTAAAAAAAAAGTATTCGTGTGGTTGCCCCTTTTCTTGAACTTCTCTCGGGATTCGAGCATGTAATGTATTCCACCAAATCAAATTTCTATTCTGTAAATTTTAAACTTCTACAGAGGAAGACCAATCATAAATTTCCAAAAACTCATATACTTAAAATCAAGAAATAGCCTTGACATGACTGCGAAATGGAATCATTTTAATGTTTTGCAATTCATAATATTCAGTCAAATGAAAAACTTACTAAAGTATTATAATATTGATCAACGTTTGATGCGAACAATCAAGTTAGTAAAAATTATGTATCCATCAGATCTTTTTTATTGTATTTAATCAATTATTTTTTTTTTTAGCAATAATAAGTACGTATTTTCATTGTTTTATTTTTTGTTAATGAAATTGTATAAATAAATTTATAAAATAGAATACGTAATAGTTTTGTATCAATTAAGATACAACTGTATTTTCAATTATCTTTAGAAGACAGTTCATTACAACCTATAACAAGTCATAATACTAATAAGCTATAGTAAATGTATTAAAAATTAAATTCTAAAAAGTTTTCAAATGACTGCCGTTAATCTGTACTTTGTGATGGAAACTAATGACTAATTACAGTGCATTTATATAAATAATAATATAAATTGTTATCCTCCTTGTAATTATTAACCTCCTTATGTTTTGTTGAGCTAAGTTAATTTTCTAAGGCTTGATATACTTCATACTCTTTCTATAGTATTGAGACCTTTTTGTTGAGACCTGACTATTGGTCTTTTTTCCGATGGGTTGTTTTTATATTATATTATTATATTCGATTTTACGATTAACTTGTTATGAGAACAAATTATACACATCAACACAACTACCTAAATTCCAATCTTAATTTATTATTGGAAAATACGCTACCTACTTAAATTCTATTTAAATTATTTAACGCATTACGTACTCGGAAATTGGAAATAACTAAGGAAGTTTAAGACTGGTCAACAATTAGAAGCTCTTATGATTACAGATAAATACACTTAATCCGTACAAACTGAAAAAAATGTAAAAAAAAATTACAATAATGTAATTATATCATATTATAAATCATTCATAATTATTATACTCATATATTATCTCCCGTTATTTTAATTCTAGAAACTAAAAATGGTGAGATTTTACATTTATTTATACAATATTATATTAGATTAATCTTACATATATTCTATAAATTGTTCTTTTATGTCACAACTCTACAGCCGTACAGAGAGCACGCGTTTTACGCTAGTTCGGGTGTCTTCTGGAATTAGACGTCCAATCTTAATGGTTTTACATGTATTTTCAACTCCTAAAGCAACTTTAAAAATTACGACCAACAAGGAATATCCTACCATTACCAGCTTTTAACCTCTTTAAATATAGTAATTATATAGTACCTAGGTCTTATATGATTTAATGTAACACTTACAAATTCAAGTAAGTAAAACTGTGTGATAATACCTACAATACCTATCACCAAACTCCAAAGGCACCGTTGTCAAGATTCCAATTTTTCACTCCGATTAGATAGCTCGTTAGTACCAGACCGATCGGCTCTCATTCAAAGAATGATAAGACGGTATTGCCTATCAAAATTAAAAATAAACAGATGGCAGCTAAAAACAAAAAGATCATTACCCATATCACCGACAATGCGGTATATTTTAATTTATTTAGTTATGTATTTATTTAACTATATAGTAGCGTTTGTGACGGCACAAAATATATACCTAATTCGGAAGTAACATAATATGAATAACACATTTTAAAGTAAAATAGTGTAATAAATTAAAAACAAAGAAACATATTTTTCAACTAACTATGATAATCAAAGTTCCTATAAAAAAAAATCAAAATGATTTTGTTTTCGATGCAATAACCCTCACCAGAAACATGGCCGGTTTCCGCCAAAAGTGAACCTTTTTCATTTTCCCCAATTCACTATTCCGCCAAATTATACATTTTTAGGTTCCCCTTTCCGCCAAATTCATACCATTTCCTTGTCCACCAATTCACTTTTCAACCAAATTTAAAAAGTTAGTCGAGCATTTGAATAATATTTTAACATTATATTATATTATACATATCAGTCATATTATAATTATATATACAATTAAAATATTTTGTAAATTAAATACAGGGTCATAATACTAGTTTTCTCACCAGTTATAAAACATGTTATCCCTACTATTTATTTATTTATTCATTTATTATTTATTAATGGTCTAACCCCACACAATAGTTTAAAACATAATGTAATATACAATTTAAATAATTAATACAAATAGCACTCATAAATTTATACAGGAATAGATGCAACATTTAATAGATGCCAAATTTCATAAATGGCATTTATTTTGGGTTTTTGAAATCTGTGGTGTTAATTACACACCTAGTGTAGAACATTTTTCAGAAATTAACTAAAATGTATATGCATATATTTCTGTAGTTTTAGATGGCAGTGAAGGAATAAAGTGTCCTTTTTTGGGCCCATAAATTGTAACGTCTCCTCTTCACCTATCTCTCTTTTGGCTCGTTCTGTGTCGTTCTGCTTATATTAACAAGGTCTGGGAGACTCGACCTCGGTGTGTGATATTATTACTAGGTATCAGGGTTACCTTATGTGAAGCAAAGTACTCAACGTGTATATATATATGAAAGTTGGGTAAAAAACCGTTCTAAATAGGTACTTAAATGTTCCATCCATATACCATGATGTGTCAAATTCTTTTAGAAATAAAATAATCGTATAACATGAAAAATTAACAATGTTGTTGTTGATCATTATTCATTATTAATCATTAATTAACAAAAAACCTTCACCTCGTTTTATTTTTAAATCTGTTGTTTCTAAAAATGCGTGGACTTCTTGTAAATTGGTTGGTTTGGTAGATAACACTTTCTGTCGAGCTTCATATGTATTTTTCTACAGCATTTTGATGTCTGTCGTAGTGAATCCACAAGCTTCTATATTTTTTCCAATATCTTTTAGGTTATTTTTGTTTAGTTTATTACTGCTATCGTCCACTGAATTTTTCTTACAGGCATTGTTTACAATTTGCTTTGATATTATTGCCCGAAAAGCTCATGTTTATGAATTAAATTTTCACAATTATCATGTACCACAGCATTATTGTACCTACAGTGTAGGTACATTTTTGCTTTGCAATATTTTGAAATACGTCGCAAACAAGTTTAACCAGTGGATTTGTTATTGATCTAATACAACATGTATAATTATCTAAAACTAATAATGATTTTCCACGTTTACTTACAATGAATTCAACTATTCTGTTACAATGTGTGTTTTATAGTAGATTCAAAAATCAAAACTGTAGTTTTTATTGACAAAATAAACAATTTAACTAGTTCAATAGTTATGCTTAATCGAGAACAATTAGAAAGTGACTAGGCTTTGTACTGTTATACAATAACGGTTGGTCACAACTGTCGTACAACTGTTACAATATAACTTATATGACAAGCACGATTAGCAATATAAGTCGAGAGCGTTTGGGAAATAATCCCAATAATCAGTGATAAATTCACACACAAACACACACACACAAGCACATCAACAAAAACAATATTGCATTCAACTTTCTTCATCAAAGGCGTAATTATTTCTCAAATTTACTTACTAAATTCACAGACCTAATCGGCTCCAACAGAATCGTATACAAATCAACATCTGAAACAATTGAAGAGACGAAATGATAAACCCGACAACTACTCCACAACTCAAATTGTTAGTAAAATATGGCGAACACTATCTTATCCAACACTTAATATATATAGAATATATACATGGCTATTACGATTGATACTTCGTATCTCCAAACTATTTAGCATAGTCTGAATTGAAAATATGAATTTAACCTAACTTAATATATAAACATAAATTATAGTGTGATGAACACGGTATTTGATTACTTTTTGTGGGACCTTTGTAAATTATATGAGATAAGAATTATAATGTACATGTCGTCTTGCAACATAAAATGAAAGTATATTGAAATTTAATACCAATAAAATAAAATAGGCTCTTGTGCAGTGTTCGGACTTATCTAGATAAATTTAACCAGATGAATATCTAGATAATTATTTGTTCATCTTTTATCTTATCTAGATAAATAGTTACAAGTTATTTAAACGTTCATCTTAGATAATTTTTTTACTAATCTAAATGAATTCATCTAGATACATGTTGTATTGATAAAAATCGCGAAATTGTACAAACACATTTTAAATATTCATACAGACTCTCAAACGAAGTTTATGGTTTATAAATAATGTAATTATTTGTATTTATATCATTATTATTATTATGTTCCTAGTGCCCAACTAAAATATAACTAAATTTAAAACCCATTTTAAAAAAAAATTGTATCTTTTTTTTTAATCTAGATAAAAAATTATTTATTTTTATCTTTATCTTTATCTAGATAAAAAACTACTTATCTAATCCGAACACTGCTCTTGTGGCGGGATGATACACGATCATCGTCTTACAGGTGTCACTTTCTGCCTCTGCCCCACTAATCTTAGCCTCTCCAGAAATTATAATGTATTTGCACCTACGTCCAACGACCAGCAGTTTGTCTTTTTTGAGCTAACAGGGAAATGCCAAGTAGAATTCATACTGGTGCGTACTGCGTAGTCATGCAGTTACATAATACTAATAAATCACAGAAGCATAAATCTCCTGTCTTTATTTATTTTTCCATGGAAAAAAAGCTCATATGCATTGGTGTTGAAGGAGCCACCCTCGCGACATATGGCTAAAGGTGTAAAAACCCCCGAGGGAATGGTTTTATACTCCCCGTCACACAGTGGTTAGTTATGTGTTTTCGTCTGTTAATTTTATTAGAAAACTATACAATATCTCAAGAAAGTTTCGTACAAATACTCGGAACTATAAGTATTTTAAGTGGCATATAGGCAAGAAAATATAGTTTGATATTCCATTTCTAATGTAGGTATTGTATTTAAAAAATTATTTGTATGTTCACAAAACTAGAATTTTCTATTTTAAGTGACTAGATACATGATCAGAACCATAATGTTACTAAATAAAATTATTAAAAAAATATTAAATTAACTTGTAAATTGGTCCTGTAATAGTTTATTCATCTAAATCTAAATAGAAACATAATTATATAATGCACTTGTTGTAGATAGTTATTATGTTTACAACTAAATATATTGCTAATATTTTATTGATGATATTAGTATTTAACTTAAATGTCTAGAAATTTGTTTACATGTTTAATTACTATTAAGCCAATTAATATAAAAATTATCCTTGCATACCTAAACCTATTTGTATTTTTTATTTAGAAACTTTTAAAAGTACGTAATTTGTGTGTTTTATATTGTATTGCAAACTTGTGTTGTAATGAAGTATAATATTCTATTGCACGGTGCTTAGTATATTATAATATCAATAACTTTATATTCACAATAATGTCATTCAAATTACAAAAACGGGATATTTTTTAAATAAAAACTATAATATCAGTTAAACTTTTGTCAATATTTTTACTATTTAATTTTCAATTATAAAAAAAAAAACGTGGCGACTTATTTTGTATTTATTTTAAATATGATTCCTTTCAAACTAAATAATATAAACGACCTAGCGACTGCAAATGCAGATTGTACGTCCAACTTGTGAATTATGATAGTGGTTTGAAATTTGTCTTTACTTGCATCATATTATTTGAAAAAAACTATTGATTACTTATTCATTTTTAAAATAAAATGTCACTTTACTGAAATGTTGAATTAATTTTATAATAATATAGGTATTACGTATTGTTAATTATTTATTAATTGTAATTATAATTGTTTGTAGCTCATATAAGTACGTATATTTTTGTTTTTTTATTTTATTCTGTGTGAGACTTCAAGATAATAGTATCAGATATAATATTAATTATATTTTCCATTAGCTTGAATATCCATTTGTAGATAAATATGAACATTGAAGATCAGAAACATTAGATTATACGTTGTTCGTAATATTTAAGTATGAGAAATTGTTTTTAAAAAATGTCATGTTAATAAGGAACGTTTCAATCGCTGTTATTATTTTTTTATCAATATTGGAATTATTCCAGCACCTGAGTTGGGGGTTCTGCAATTAAATATCCTCCATATGTGAAGCAGACGATAGAATAAGGACATTTTTATATATCCATACGTAATTATTATGCACATAGTACCTAATATGATACGGACAGTCAATATTTATGATCATGTCAGTATTCATACATTTTCAATTATGAATATCTAATTGTATTATTGAAAACTTTTTTATATTATATTTATTTTTTGCAGCAAATTTTCGTAAGTTTATTTTACGTTGATTGTCATAATTTTACTTCCTCTTCTCCTGGAATGGCCAGATAACAAATTAAATAGTGTTGTTAATTTATATCCTGTATCGGAGGAATGTCTGTTCAAAAAGTGTTCTTGAATCGTTGAAAGTGTTGATATTACACTGCTAACGCATGATGTATACCGTTACAGCTTCACAATTTTACTTTATAATGTGAATGTGTTTCTGAAGAAAACGCCTTTTCATTATTTGATAATATACCTAGTTGTTATAGATTTCTTAAAAACAATGTTATCTATCTATGTTGAATTAATAGGGTGGCTATACTATTCGGTCTTGTTCACAAGAACCTTAAATTGCAGATTTACAAGTTCACTTATCGGTTTGACATTTTCAGAAGCGTAGTTTTTATTTATTTGTTTCATTTACTGTACCGTTATTATAATAATTAATTAATTATTAATGTTTTGAGTAATAAATTATAATAATGTGATAGACTTTTTCCCCCCAAAAAGCTAGATAATATCTTTAATCATGATAATAATTATATACATGATATACATTATATATATGTCTATAATAGTATAATTTATTTCACTCTATTCTAATAAATTAAACATTATCATTTGCAGTAAAAAATACAGAAAGTACGTATTATTTAATAATTTTTAATATTTAATAGGTACATAATGATATTATTTTGAATGGAATCGGTGTTTGAAATGTTCGTGGTGGTTTTGATGGAGTTCATTCGAATTAATTTTTAAACAAAAAGGTATAAAAAAAATTAGTACTGCAATTTTGATATTAATTAAAGCACTAAGTTAAGAGGAACCTTGTATTACATAATATTGCAATTTTGTACCGAATATAATTGTTTTTATACCTACTTAAATTGAAAAAAACAATTTGAATATCTATATAAATAACACAAAAAGAGCCAAAAGTGATAATGTAAATTAAGTCATATTTAGTTATTGCTCATATAAATATTCGGTGAATATTGAAAGTCTCTACAGGCATTTGAACTTTGTCAACTAATGAGAGATAAGGATATTAATGTACATGTTATATTGGAATATAAAATTGAACACTGAACATTAAAATATACTGAAATTGAATAAAAATAAATAATAAAGAATTGTGAGACCACGGATGATATAACACACAGATAGCTGTCTTACGGATTTATGCCACTGCCCCACCAATATTAGCCTTCCCAAAAAATTATAAAGTGAAAAACCTTTTAAACTAAAAAAAATAGAGTCCGCGGTGGCGTTTGTCATTGACTTTCTCAGCGATTCATTCACTAAATAGTTTGGGGTGACATGGAATGGAGCGATAGTTCTAGTGGAACATCAGGGTACCTTAAAGCATAATATCAATGAAACAATATTAGTGGATTCAACTTTGTCTCTTAATAGTATTTCAATAAATCTAATACCAGCAGTTCATCTTCGACGGGCCAACGGGGAAAGGCCAATTAGATTTGATAATGATGAGTAGTCGTGTAGTAGACAGGGAATTCTTAAAACAATATTAGCAAAACGTAAAAACTTATTGTGGACTCGTTAAACTTGCTTAACAAGAGAACATATAAGTATAATGGTCATCATTATTTATCTTTTAATTGATTATAATTTACAGTGGAAATAATATAATATTAATATATTGATAAACCACAGTGTGACGGGAAGGCACGACGCCATAACTTGGTGGATTTTACACCCTTAGCCATATTTCGCAAGCTTGACTCCTCCACGCCTTGTCATAGACTTTTCCCCCAAAAAATATGATATTATCTTATTTAATCATGATGATAATTATATACATAATATACATTATATATATAGCCTATAATAGTATAATTTATTTTACTTAATTATAATAAATTAAACATCATCAGTTTCAGTAAAAAACATAGAAGGTACGTATTATTTAATAATTTTTAGTATATTTTAATAGGTACATAATAATATTATTTTGCATGGAATCGTTGTTTTAAATGTTTGTGGTTTTGATGGAGTCCATTCAAATTAATTTTTAAACGGAACGCTATAAAAAAAAATTAGGACTGCAATTTTGATATTAGTTAAAGCACTAAGTTAAGAGGAGTGAGAGTGGACGCCGCATGGTGGGGGAAATTTGGCCTCGCAACGTCGGAGCTAATTTATTTCGATGCGCGTGGCCGTCGCACTCTCTTGTAGAACGGAAAATAGTGTGCTATTTTTATTTTTTCAATACGGTTATTGTTTATCCACTAGTATGGGTCACGACCAAACAATTTGGTAACCTCTGTTCTAATTGATTATAATTTACAGTGGAAATGTAATATTCATAACTTGTTTTTTAATTACTGCAATAACTTAAATTATAATACAATTTAATAATACATAAATTCTTGCAAACGCTTGACTCTCAAAAGTAAATCGTTGTGAAATTATTGGTTATAATATAATTAATTTGTAGGACAAAAATGATGTTCTCTTTATACATTTATTAAATAGTATGTTTATTATTTGATTTCTAGATGTATATAGTACGTGCATATTATTGTATTATTTAATTATTTATTTTTGATTAGTTTAATTTTTAATTCAATTTATGTGATAAGACCTATTATTCACCTTCCATTTGATTTTGAAGATGCAAAGTTCTTAAACAATAAAAATGAATCAACTTGTGATTTCAAAAATATTTTACTATATTAATAACTCATAAAATACTTAAATCGATTTCAAATCGGTTTAAATACCTGAATATTTTAATTTTAAAAACATTACGATGTTTTGATTATTATAAAATTTTATTGTAGGTTCATAGTATGATTATACAGATAATAATCACATATCACTATTATTTTTTTTAGTGAAAATTGGGTCTTGTACGTATATAGTTTAATTAATTTTGTGTACAAATTATATATAACCATTGAGTGGAATTTTCTGCTATACAAATTTTTTAAAATATATGCTTTTAAAAATATTTAGACTACGGTGAATTCGATAGCTGATGAATGTTTTTATGTTGAAATAGTGTGCTTGAAATTGTCATGCCTCTTGTCGTCGCAAATAGAGATATAATGTTAACTTTCATTTCCAATCACCGGTCTGAACCATTGCTCTCTGCCAACTTTTGCATTGAAATCTCCCAACCACTACCTTGATTACGTTACTTGGGATAGAGTCATAGACTGTATCTAGTTGACTATAAAAATATTATATTATATTAAAACTAAAAACTAAAAACTAATTAAATCATCCCATATTTTCATTCATTATATAAAGAATAAAAATTACATCAACTATCTTATAATTCGACCATTTGGAATTATAAAAAAAATAGCTATATATTTACATTTTATAACGCCTAATTTGACTCAAACAATCTTCTAATATTCAATGTTAAGGAATTTTTGATTTTAAATTTTTATATCAATGGGTAGACAGTGTTAAATAATCTTATTCCTCCAATTTTATCATGTGGAATCGGGAATATTATTATACTTCATGGTTCGAGCCAATTGAAATAATTACATTCCGGAATAATAAACTTTTTTTATTACACAATCTATATTGTGAAAATAAACTGTGCGTGCATTCGCGTGCGCGCGCGCGCGCGCGTGTGTGTGTGTAATAAATTGACCCACATCCAAGTCCATCATACTTATGGTTCTTGAATTTGATACACAAGAATTCCATTACTCAAGGATGTGCAACTCGAAGTCTAATTTTTAGGAGTGGGTTACATAGAGATTATTTGAATCATAAAAACTAATATTTTTCTTATTTGTAAATATTTGTTATTGGTTGCAATTGGTTAAAGAAAATAAATATTTTTTCTCTTTGTTATAATAATGATTTCCGATCTCTATATTTTATATTTGGCCACAACCATTCAAATGAATGTGTACAAATATGCACAGCTTACATATAACTAAATTTAAGAGTGGGTAATTTCTCTTTGCCATCATATAGCCAATCAGGGATTAACATCAAGGAAAAGAAAATTTTTTTTTTTTAGAAAATATTAAATTTAAAATACATATCATAATATTATACGTAACACATATGAAAAAAAACTAAAAATTTAAACTTTTTACGATATTTGAATTTTACCGTCAAATTAACGAATTTTCATCCATCGATTTTTGATTAGTTGTTGTTATTCAAATACTAACAATCTTAGAGATTTGAAATTTTCACCAAATGTTAAATTTACCACTTACCATACATGATCAAATTTTCAAATTTTCATTTGTCAAATCGTTTTTACTCTTATTGAGCCACGAGACAACTATCACATTTTGTATATAATTGTTCAGTTAAAAATTCATAAAATTTTAACTTTTTCATCCCTAACACTTGAAATTATACTAAAAATGAGAGTGATGTCCTAACAAAAACACTCCCCCTAGCTCTTTGTACAAAAAACGCTTAGTATAAAAAATAAGCTCTAAAAGTTGTGATACAATCTTATAACTTAGTCTTTGAACTATAAGGTATCATTCATGTTCAAATAGTCTGGTGAATAATTGACTTAGGTTCGTTACTTAAGTTTAAGTTCAAAATACTTTAGCATATTATAATGAGCATATAATAGTATGGTATAACATTATTGAAATAGGCAGTGTAAACTATTAAAGTGTTTTGAAATCGCCAACCTAAGATCAATTATTTGGGGCACTATTTTTACATACATTATATTTATTGTTCATTGACTTTGCGATAAAATTATATTGTAACTTTTACAGTCGTTTTTTTTTTCACACGGAATTTGGCAGAATGTTTTTGTTGGGATTATAGTTATACCAAAAATAATAGGAGACTTTCACACATTTATAGATTTTGGAGCACAGTATAAAACATTTTATGGAACAAGTATGTATACCTAATTATAAGCGTGTATTAACGCTTTCCAGCATAGAGGACTGATAAATGTTTATACCTGTAGGGCACGAACACCTTTTTTTAGAACACTATCGATTTAAGTATTTGAACGAAATCTGAAATAGTGAAAATAAAAAGAATAATGAAACTAAAATAGGTACTTACTGTATAACTAAAAGGTATGCCCTTCCTGTGTTATTTAGTCTCCCCGTTCATGCTCTTCAATCTGCTACCCTAAAATCATTTTATAACTTTAACTTTACAGATTACATAGAAATCACTAAATTATTTACCTCTTTCAATTGGAAACGTACCGTTCTGTCATACTCCCGCGATGATTCTATGTCTTTTTTCCTTGATGTTCTCGATTATTCAATTTTATCTTTTGTCCCCAAAATCTCTTTTTGCCCTTCCTGTTAAAATATTAAATTATAATTTAGTTTTCACTTTGTTGATTGTGTACAATAAGTAATATTGTCATACTGTAGATTAGCTATATAGTTATACATGTATAAGGAAAACGAAAAAGCAGAGTTACACAGGCAGATAGAAATATTAGCTATAGTATAATTATAATACAGTTCCTATTGCACTCGAGATATGCGACCAGTTTGGGATATAAGTTTCTGAGTTCATTGTATTATTATATGGTTTATTATTCACTGTATTTTTTTTTTTTTATTTAAGTAATTTACAATCTATACAACATTATGTACAATGATCAAATAGGATATTTAATAATATAAAGTAACAGAATTTAACATTTTGTGGGTAGGCTCTCAGCAGCACCACCCGACCCTAACCTAACGTTTTAGATGTCGTGGTTTTTTTTTTTTTATTTTAGTAGGTCTCTAGGCCACTGTATTTTTAGTCTCCTAATTACATTGCCATGAAGTGAGGTGGAAGAAAGTTGCTTTATTAATGGATTACTGTGAGAGTTTAAGGTGAAGTAGCCGCCCTCGTGACATATGGCTAAAGGTGTAAAAACCCCCGAGGGAATGGTCTTATACTCCCCGTCACACAGTGGTTATCAATGTGAGAGTTTAAGTTGGAGTGAAATTTAGAGTAATGGGCTTTTGTTAATTGGTTGAGTGTAGGAATTTTTAGGTCTTTGTGAAGATTATTGTTTGTGAAATACCAAGGAGAATATTATGTTATTAATCATAGGCAGATAGATTAGAAAGCTTGAAGCGTGTTGGTGTTAGAGGGCTTTGCAGAGCCCCATAACTGGATACCATATGTCCAAGCTGGTCGAATTATTGATTTGTATATAGTAAGTTTATTGTAAAGGGAAAGTTTGGATTTTAAGAGTGGTCTGAGGATATGAAGTCTAGAGTTAACAGTTTTACGTTTAAATTTTATGTGTGGGCTCCAGGTTAAGCGTTTGTCGAGAGTTAGCCCAAGGTATTTAACTTCGTTTGCCTTAGGAATTGTTATATTGTTTAACGTAACAGGTGGAGAATCGAGATTACGTAGTGAAAAAGTTACTTGAACAGATTTAGTTTCGTTTATTTTGATTTTCCATCTGTTTGCCAACAAGCTGATCATATTTAAATGGTTTTGGATCATTTTACTGACTGTGACGTGACTTTCGTGGGAGGCGGTTATTAGCGTGTCATCAGCGTATGTGCCTAAAGATGTATAAAATGTCTTGGGTATGTCATGAGTGAAAATGAAGTAAAGGAATGGAGCGATGTTACTTCCTTGTGGGACTCCAGCTATAATAGTATAACGGGTTGAGTCGGTGTTGTTTAGGCGAACAGTAAAGAAACGATTTGACAGATATGATTTTATCAAGAGGAAAAGAGTGACGGGTAAGAACATTTTAAGTTTGTACATTAGTCCGTTGTTCAATTCATTTCAAGTGTTACATTCCATGGTATACAGAGCACATCTCAGTCCGATATAGCTAACCTGTTTGCAACATTTTTTTCTTCTGTGTTCACCCAGCCTTCACCGACTTCATCCGAGACATTACTTTCGATCTGCTACTTTCCGCTCCCACCTAATGCCCATTTTTTGATTGGTGACGTCTACCAATGCTTATTTTCCTTTTGCAATATATAGTCATTTGGTCCAGATGGTATCCAGGATGATTTTTTGTAAAAACTTAGTTCTGTTCTAGCAGAACCATTACGGTTATTGATTATGCGCTCTATTGACTCAGGTATCTTCCCGTCTGATCTTAAACTTGCTCAATCCAATATTGAAGTCCGGTGATTCTACAGATGTTACAAACTATCATCCAATAACTATCCTACCTCATTTATTCAAATTATTTGAAATACTTGACCTTACATCGATTCGCTCTTTCTTAAATCATATTCTAGTTGACGAGCAGCACGGTTTCCGTCCTGGTAGATCAACTGTTACCTGTTACCTTAGTCTTCATTCGTATATATTTGTTTCTTTTCACGATACCTGCCAAGTAGATGTAATCTCTACACAGATTTTTCCAAGGCTTCCGGACGTGTTGATCACAATCATCGTCCATCAACAATTGACTCTATAGTCATCGGTGAACCTCTAATATCCTCGCTTCATTCTTATATTACAAATAGGAGCCAATGTGTAACTGTTGATTCCAGCTCTTCGGACTACTTTAGTTGTACCATAAGGTGTTGTTCTTTCTCCAATTTTGTTTGCCCTCTTCGTAAACTCAACCACCTACGGCCTTCAGCATGCCAAACTTCTTATCTTTGCTGATGGTATGAAAATCTTTTTCCGTATAAAATTTATCTCTGATTGTCAATTGTCATCTTCTCCAAAATGACCTTCAGTGATTAGTGACATGAGGCTTTGAGACTACCTCTTTAAATGCTTTGGAGAAATCCGTAAAAATCACATCCACCTGAGTCCGTTTTTCAATGGCCTCCAATATAAAATTATGAAAAACTATCAGATTTGTAGTAGCAAAACGGCTAGGCCTAAAGCCATATTGTTCATCAACTAAGATAGAATTAACCGATGGCTGAATACACTTCAGAACAAGCTGCTCAAGGAGTTTAGCAATATGATTTTGGATCGAAATAGGCCTATAATTCTTTACATCAGTTTTATCACCAGTTGCCTGGTCTACATCAAGAGACACTATAGTTTTAAACCAGTTGAAAGACAAAAAAAAAAACAGATGTCCGGATAGCGTGCACGATGGAAATATTTATGAGAGTAATAATTCAGTTAAGGATTTAGGATTACATCTTACACGGATCTTATGCGTATTACTAATACTGACCATTTTCCATCTAAAAATTGAGCGTCATTTCCATAAAGCAAATTATTATTGTTTACATTCGTGTTATTAAATGGTTCGTCCGGTATTGCAAAATTAAATATTATTCCTCATTTTTGGTTGGTAATATTATACTCCATAGTGCTGCTGTGGTATATTACCGAATCAATACTACCGTCAATCGTGTAAGGGCGATTTATATCTTTGTACAAAATATTGGTAAGATTTATAAAAAATCGGAAAGTTTTAAAAAAATTGGTTTTAGTTCATTAAAAAAAATTTCAATATTTTCATACTTAAAATAAGTATGATTAAATTAGTGTGTTTGCCTGGTTTGGGCGTTAAAAACTATTCTTTATATACGTAAACAAACCGAGTTCTATACGTGTTTTTGGAAGGGGAATTTTACGAACATACTCAACTAATCTAAAACCAATTTATTTTGCAGAATCGTGTCAAAAACCGTTGGATTACTTCTGTAAAATGCATATTAAAGAAACAACTTCTAGGAAAAAGTTTCTTAAGAACATGTTGAATTAAGAAGAGGAAGAAGCATATTTTGATTAATTATTTGAAGATAAATATAAATTAAATTGTATAAAACAATTTTATATTATATTATGTAAGGTATATTGCATTATATTATACATCCAATCATAAACACATACTACACTATAGTAAGTCATATTAAAATAAGTGCAATTTTTTCGGCAATAAAATAATTCAACCTTAACCGTATGTTACTTATAGTAGGTAGCAAGTACCTATCATTAATAACTAATATATTATATATATATATAATATTGTTATAATATTGCATCAAATTATTATTATGTAAAAAATGTTAAATATACAAACTAACTATCATATCTGTCTTTGTAAAATACAAACCATATCTAACTTCAATCTTATTATTTATTAAATTATAAGTTACCCTCTTTTCCCTTAAATAAATTTTTGGCATTTACTTGCCAATGCGTGTAACAAAAACCTACGAGTTCCACCGACCTGGCTTTCGGGCCTACACGTGGTGCGGCTCGTGGTTCACGAGCGAGGTGTTCCTCCTTTCTCGTGGGTGGTTTTGTTGAGTATAAAAAACTCGCAATCCTCACAGTACAAACAGCACGGGGTCCGTGATCTAACGCAGGTAGGTTGCCTACCCGATATTGTACTGCTGCAAATCAGATTTTTTAGTCCAGGCAACAGAAAAGTTAAGATAAATTTTAAACACCATACACCGAATATTAAGTAACCAACTGAACAAAGTTTTAGTCATATGGATTTGGTACATTTAACGGGAAACGAAATGCACAGGATCAGCTAGTAATAATATTATAAACTTAATAATATAGGCTTATCTGTCTTAGCACTGTATCTTCTTTTTCACCCAATGATTTAATCCACAATTTAACACATCCATTATCCATTACAGACTACAGTGGCTTCAACTAACTTGATCGAATATGAGGTACACTCAACAGTCTACACCTTACTGTACAGTGTCACTGAACTATACAGAGTCTACATGATTTGCCCATTGCGATATCTCCTGAGATAACAAATATAATATCATAAATCCGTTTTCTTTTATTAGATTAGACAAGACATAGGCAAGAACTAAATATATTTTATTATTTTTTTTAGCAAAAAAGTTAAAAAAATATATTTTTTTATAAATAATATAAATAGATAACTTTTATTTTCATTAATCTTATTTAATCGTTTTTTTTTTGATAAAATAGGTATAATGGCAAAAACCAGTTTTTCCGAGGGACGAGTACCTACCCCTCTACGGATAATGGTTATATCCTCACAGGATAAACTGTAAATATAGAAGACGTATTGGTTATAATTTCCATTGGTTAAATATGGACCATCAATCGTGTAGAATGGCGCCATGATATAACCATATGATTCCGTTTTTCAAATATTTACATACCATATCTAACTTAAATTTAGTTAGTGATTTCTAACTTTGTCTTTATATGTATATTTTTTTTAATGTATGATATAAATAGTTTATTGTTTTTAAGTATTTTATTTTATTCTTATTAGTTATTATTAATAAGGTCTTACTAATTAGGTATAAAGGTATTTTATTAACAATTAACCGGTGCAAAACAAAAGGTAAGTTCTTACTATCTATTGGCTATAATCATGGATTACTTATATGAATAAAACACATACGTATTTTATAGTCCTTTATTGTATAAATTAAATCGTAATAATGTACATTAAAGTTGTATACTCACTAATGACCTATGGGCCCACTGGTCGTAAATGTTATGATACTTTTAAGTTTAATACTTATATTTTACGTGTGCCATCGCTGTGTGGAGTACTGAATATACAACACTACCTATGTCTAGATTTGGAAAAAACGGGGGGGGGGGGGGGCTATAAAAGTCCGGAAAGTAATAATACGGAACGTTCAATCCTGGAAATTAATATCCCGGAACGTAATATTGCGGAATTTAAAACCCGTTACCGTAATTATGCGAAACATAAAATCCCAGACCGTAATAATCCGGAATAAAAATAATGGTTCCCCAAAATGATTAGTAGAAAATTACTATTATAACTATTGATTTTTTAAATTTATATTGAAATGTTTTTCTCTGTGTAAAAACTTAAAAAGGTAATACAAAATTCTTAAGTTATTAAGCCATAATTAAAAAATTTCCAAATACACGGTCACAACATTTTTTTTTTGAACGTTTAAATTTAAAATATTTATAAAATTCGCCAAAATCATGAAAATGTGTCAATTATTTACTGTACCTAGTGAAAAATTCATACAATCATAAATTGAAATTCCAAAAACGTGAAAATAAAATTCAAGTTTTGATTAAAAAAATAATTATAGCATTAAGTTCAAATGTAAAATATGGAATTTCTCTTCAAACAATTTTTGTTCTTTTGTTGTTATCCAAAAAGTATTAATCGTAAGAACTTGAAACATTCCGCTATTACTACAATACTTAAATATTTTAAAATTTTCATAGCCGTCTCAAGTGGGTTGGGCAAATGGGTCAAGTTCCTTAGGGCGTCTTAAGTATTAGAAATTTAGGGGGTGTCATATAAATGAATGGTAAAAAGAAGAATTTGGTGTTTGTATTTTAGGTATTATTTTTCTTTTTATACTGTAATAATATCAAAGATGAGTACCTATCTAATTGACAATTGTATACCTACTATTAAATATAAAATTGTGTAAATTATGTGTTAAATCTTAATGCGACATACCTTCTATAATATATATATATTAATAAAATATTCAATATTCATAAAAATAAGTAAAAATATTAATACTTATAAGACTACAAAATGTCGGAAGGTTTATTGCTAATTCAAATTTGTGTTTAATAATAGTTTTATATTATTATTATTCAATAGGTGGATGGTGGTAATAGGTTTGATGATTAATATTATATTATTTTCTAACAACCAACGTAATATAAATTCATTTAATTTTTTTAGCTAAATTATTAAATTTTTTAAGTAAAACATAACAGACAACACTGATGTAGATAACTTACATTTAATTTGTATTATAGTATTATATTTTTTATGACTTTAAGGTACCTGCTGGTGTACAAAACCGTACTACTATCTTATTTATTTTATAAGTGTATCTTATACCATATTCATTCTAAATTTCACTATACATTTAAAATTACCAACTATAATGTACTTTTTACCATAACAGGTTTCCAAAATTTTAGTAATATTTATTATTTTAGTATATTATATATTATGTTTACCCAAACGTTCTCTGAGTAGTGTTAAGAACCACTGTTCTAGTAAGTAATACGTATATGTGTAATATTGTAATATGTATATGTGCGAGCCGTCGTCGGTCTCAAGGATTGTGCTGATGAAGCGATTGAGACCCGACGACCGGCCCGGACGCCTCGCGCACAAAACGCGAGTGCGGCAGTCCAGAATTGGAGACAGAGCATTACGTTTGTACCGAACCTTCAGAGCCTTTTTTCATTAACATAGTTGTACGTTTTACTTCTTAATACCAAATACAGAAAGTTAACCAGTCCGAAGTGTTTGTTATTTTATTTGTGTGGACATCTTAGGATAGTCCATAACAGTAGACTGATTTACCAGGTAAAATACCTTTTATTCTATGTTTTCAAACGTTGTGTCCATTTGTATCCAAACGTGTTGGCTTTTAGGACCATGTGAGATGTGCCTAAACAACCATCACTCAAAATTATACTGTCAATGAGGTGGGGGGAGGGGCATGGCTCACTGCCCCACCCTTCTTGGCTACGCCACTGGTAATAACGAGGTATCACGAATCTATTACGAAGAAATTTGGATATTTTTATTATTTTATTCTCCTCCAATAGATTATTGATTGGAATTTATCTAGATAAAAAAATAAATACGAATTTTAGATTCTGAGTGGAACGATGAATGTATTGATTATACATTGATGTGTATGTTTTTTTTTAATTTTTTTATTTTTGTGTCTGTCATCATCTTTTAGGACAGTAAAACTGCTTGGATGTTTTTCAACAGTATCTTTTCTGATAGGAAAGTGCATCTAATTGGTACTTTGGGAAGTCAAAAGTCAAAATTTCCTAGTAGTTTTCAAAAGTGCCGTGAAAAAACAAAAGAAAATTTAAGGAAAAATGGGAATTTTTACGCAAAATCTGTTTTGAGAAAATCGATTTTGGTTTTTGTCGTAATTCTAATACAAATGAACGTAGGTACATGACATTTTCACTGATTAATATAATATTTACATTTTCTATAAACGATAAAATTTTCAAAATATTTTGATTTGTTTTGAACTGTTGAGGAATATTTTCTGTTTCGAATTTTATTAGTCTTCTTTTCGATGAATGTCAATAAAACTTTATTTGTTGAGTAAGTTTATTTACAATAATATTATCAAATATACATTATAATATCATAAGCGACTGACCATTTTCGACCAAAATCGTTTTTTTTATACAATGGTATTATATTTTATTACTTTAAATTTTCTACTGATCGTGCGTTAATTCAGCGTAAATATCTCAAATTAATATTGGATGATTTAAGGCATTTAAGCCAGAGGAAATCTACTGGCGAAACTGATTTATACGTTAAATATGATAATGATGTTGTTGATGCAGAGCGACATCCACTAACCCACATTTTTTTGTATTTTTTTACGCTTGACAAAAACTATGCAGTGGCTTTTCTAGAAACGTCCCAATGTGAGGGGAACCATATATACTATATTGCCTTGCCTGTATACTACACAAACCAAGGGGTGTGACAGGACTCCTTGACTACTCAATGCGCCAGTGGAACTATTAGTATAACGATTTATCAATAGACTTTAAACAATTAAAAAAATGAATAGCTGTGGTCTGTGTTACACATAATACTTACATCATTAATTTGATAATGTTTTTAAACTAACACTTTTACTCAAATTCAATAAATATACTTAGATATGTACTTGGATAATAAAATAAAATAAAATATCTTAAAATCCTGTCGAGTAATTAAAATATATTATAAATTATAGTAAAGAAATTTGTTAGGTTACAAGAAGACAAAATAATGATAATGATTAATGAGTAATGATAGATACTGCTCATACTAACCGGTAGCCAATTTTTAGTGCTTTACAAGTTAAAATAACAGTTATAAGAGTTTTGGGTGCAGTAGAAACCAAAAATGAAATTGTGTACGTCCAACCGATTAACTAATAAATACGCGTTTGATTTTTGTCTTACCGACAAGACAACGGTTGTGCCGCGTGAGTACAATTTTGCTAACCGTGCGTCTACACATATACGCCAAGGTGAGCAACGTTTTGTAATATACTTTTATAATATTAATATTAGAATTTTAGATTAGTTTTTTAATAATTTAAATAGTTTCGTTATTAGTTTAATTTTATTTCTTCTTTCAAAATTGTATTTAGTTAATTTCAAAAAAAAAAATATTTTTTTTTTTTAATTCTTAAATTATTCAAAAATTGAGTAGTTATTGTTAAGTATAAATATATTAATAAAAATCAACCTCCTTCAGTACAAAATTTTTCTTTAATTCAATTAAATCTTAAGGGGATTCGATACCGTGATTTTCTGTTTTTGTCTAACACAGGCGCTACATAGTATTTTAGACGTGTTTTTTGCCAAACATTCCAATTGTTCTATTGAAGCGACAAGAATTCTGAAAATAGATTTGAATTCGTCGTCAGGTCTACTTTAAATCGACTTTCCCACATTTTTGATATTATCCCCCAAATTCCAGAAAACGTCATATTAAAAAAAGAGTATTTAAACATTTTTGTATTTCAAATTTTGGAGAAGCTAAAATTAAAAAATCAAAATTGTGGGAAAGTTGATTTCAAGTAGACTTAACGACGAATTCAAATCTGTTTTCAGAATTATCATCACTTCATTAGATCAATTGATATGTTTGGCGAAGAATCCGTCGAAAATCCTATGTCGCAAGTGTGTTAGACAAAAACAGAAAATCCCGGTATGGAATCCCCTTAATATGATATGAATGACGAAGATCTTATAGCCTTAGGTTCAAAAATTACTAAATTAACTGATATTTATTCACATAAAAAATCAGAACTTATTGACCTATGCAAATCTAAACAGTTAAAAAGCGTAGGAACCGTAGATAATCTAAGGGCTAGATTATCAAAATATTATAAAGGGATTACAGAATTAGACGACATTGAAGAAACCATAAGCGAATTACAAAAACACGAAGTTCAAGAAAATTCAATAAAAGATAAAATCGACATTAAAGATTTACTCATACAAAGTAACTTAGGCGATTCAAGACTGGAAACAAGTAATAGTACTAAAAATAAATCAATTACTAACGATATTAAAAATATAACTAACGAATTAGAAATTAACGCAAATAAATTAATAATTCAGGCAGACAAAATTTTAGACACTAGTTATACTTTATATCAAAATAATTTAGAGCAAACCTCTGACAATAATTATAATAATTTAATAAATTTAAATCCTAACGAATCAACAAAAAAAGAACACATATACGAAGATATAGAAAGTCCAATTAAAACTGAATCGAACTTAAATACCTCCTTCTTAAGCAACTCAAAATTTGTAATAGAAAGCACACCTGAAAAATTAAATAATTTAGAAATTAAAAATCCAAAACACAAAATGGAAAAAAATACAATTAAACCAGATAGTTTTTCTGGACAAGGAGACATCAAAACATTTATTAGACAATACGAAAAAGCAGCACAGATAAACAATTGGGATGACAATGAAAAAATGAAATTCTTATCAATATTTCTGAAAGATACTGCTAAAAAATTTTTACAAAACTTAGAAAACAAAGGAAGAAACTGGTCATGGGAAAATCTAAAAAGCGAGTTCATAAACGAATTTCAACCAATAGGATACTCTATAATACTAAAAGACAAATTAGAAAATAGGAAACAAAACGACTTAGAGTCAATTTCTAGTTTTGTTACGGAAATAGAACATTTATGTAGTCAAGTAGACAAGGATATGAAAGAGGAAGATATTTGTGTTTACATACTAAAAGGTATAAGGGAACCTATATTACACGCAATTTCACTTCACGACAACAGTAACTTAAAAAAGTTAAAAGAAAATTTAAAAAAATATGAACTTATGCAATTTAGAATTAATTGAAGAAGCTCAGGATTTATCAAATACACGGAAATTTTGAACAAACAAGTAATGCAGTTAATACCGAAACAAAAGATAACAACCAAGAAATCAAACGTTTAAATACAAAATTAGAAGGAATAGACAGTTATTATAAAAACAAAATTGATCAACAATGTACCGAAATGAACAATTTAAAAAAATACGACAAGACAGTAAATTCTGAAGATAGATCACGCAACAGAGACAAAAGTCCATATCCAAGCAAATCAGATTACAAAGGCAGGAACAATTATAGAGAAAAAATTCCTTATCCCGATAGGTATAACGACTATAAGTTCAGAGAAAGTAGTCTGGTTTAAAAAACTATCAGGTTTAATTATCATTTTTTCCATTTTGTGTTTTGGATTTTTATTTTCTAAATTATTTAATTTTTCAGGTGTGCTTTCTATTACAAATTTTGAGTTGCTAAAGAAGGGGGTAATTAAGTTCGATTCAGTTTTAATTGGACTTTCGATATCTTCGTAAATGTGTTCTTTTTTTGTTGATTCGTTAGGATTTAAGTTTATTAAATTATAATAATTATTGTCAGAGGTTTGCTCTAAATTATTTTGATATAAAGTGTTACTATTGTCTAAAATTTTGTCTGCCTGAATTATTTATTTATTTGCGTTAATTTCTAAACCGTTAGTTATAATAATAACTTATATATTATATATTATATTAATATTAGATATAATAACCATAAATACAGAGATAACAGCAGAGAATTGAGCAATAATAGAGATAGGTCTTATTCAAGGGATAGGAAAAACTCCTACGACAGGTCTAGAGATACAAGCAGAAATATATATAACAACAGAAATCATGGAAATGACGCAAATAGAAAACAGCACAGTAGGGACAACAGCAGAGAAAGATACCCAACACCGGAAAAATTTAATGGATGAGAAAACATAACATGCTACAAATGCAATGAAAAAGGACATTATGCAAACGATTGCAATTTTTCAAAAAACGAATAGCACCCGAGCTAAGAGAAAAATTGGAATATCTACCTCGGGGAACAAATAATATTAATTTAAAAATCAACACCTCTAAATTTAACAGAGATAAAAAAATTGAAAAAAATAATTATATTAATTTTGTAGAAAATTGGTATAAATCAAAAAATTCAAATAAACTAATAACTAATGAAGTAAACGATGACGACGAAAAAGCTATAGAAAACATCGTAACAATAAGTAGTTTGAACCCACTTAACGAATTTCAAAAATTCCTACTCAGCAATAACAATATAACCGACTTCCTATGCGATTACAGTGAACAGACGGTAAATATTTTATCATTACAAAATGATATCGCAATCGGCCATTGCACAAGTCAATGCCTTACTATGTCGAAGGGGATCGCATTACAATTTAGAAATAAATTTAACAACGTTCAAAATTTAATAGACCAAAGAAAAAAAATAACCGAAATTGCTTATTTGAAAAACGGAAGACAATGGGTTCTATATCTCATAACAAAAAATGAATATTACGACAAACCAGCGTACACTAACATTTTTAGAACACTAGCTAACACTAGGAAATTTTGTATTGAGAATAATATTACTACTTTAGCATTACCCAAAATCTGCACTGGACGAGCAAAATGCAATTATAGACACAGGCTCAAATATATCATGTATAGATTATTCCCTAATAAAAATAAACAAGTCATTAAACTCAAAGAACAAATAAATATACCAGGCGCCGACAACAACGAACTGATACAAATAGGAACAACAGAATTAATAATTACAATCAACACACGCCAATATCAAATCAAAGTATACGTCGTTGAAGGACTAAATTGTAAATTACTATTAGGAAACGATTTTAATATTAGATTCAACCTAATAGTCGATTTTAAAAATAAAAACATACAAATCGACAATAATTCTATAAAAATGGACGAAATATGGTACAAACATAATGAAAATAATAATTAAAACATTTATACAACTGAAAGCATCACGAGTGAAAACCATATAAATAAAAAAAAAATTAAAATTATATCTAACGAAAATATTACCATAGCTTCTAAGAATAGGTCAAAATAAAGGTGTCCACAAAAATTCAAGACAAGCAAATACAATATATAACAAATCTAACTGAGCGCCTACAAAATAATAAAAAAATAACTCTAGAAACAACATTATTAAATAGTGATGACGAAGTCATATTATACAATTTCTCTAATACCTATAGTAATACAAAGAAAGATGGTTTGACGCGGCTACGACGGTGGTGGCGGGTGATCCGCGGTGAGCCGGTCGTTGGTTGTGTGTGAGTGGATGGCACACTAGTTCGTTTAAAATAACAAACACAATTTCGGTGAAGCAGATCGGTGTTTATTTCCGGGTTCACGTATAGATATATATAAAGATATGTATATAAGAAAAATATCAAAGAAAATAAAGAACAACGGACGGCGGGTTATACGAAAATATATATGCGTAGTCGTGGTATATGCTCACAACATGTCTTTTTTACTAGTGACTAGTCTACGACGGCCGGTACTCGTTCTACGCGACTCGCTTTCCCGTCTTTGTGGCGTGGTGGGGGAGTTGGCGTTGTCGCGCTGTAGCCCGTAGTGGCGGTTGACGAAAAATGTAGACTGGTCGCTGCGGTACCTGTACTTTGTACCGGTGGCCGCTGCGTACCGTGTCATACTCCCCCGCCAAACCGTCACACGGGGTACACTTGTACCGGTGTCTGTGTGCTATTATGGGACGGGGTGGCTTGTACTACCTCTGGCTTTCGCTTGAGGTAGACTTGCCCGCGCCCGTGTGTGTTACTGGGGGTGTTTTGGGGACCCTACCGGAGTGTAAAACGAGTGAGTGTCGTCCAACTCCGGCATCCCCTCGAACGCCACCAGCCAATCTGCCTCGGTTATGTCCACCGTGGCCTCTGATTGGTCTGGCGACTCCTGGCTGGTGGGCTGTCCCGGCTCCTCGGACTTGCCGTCCTTGGATGCCGGTTTGTCCACCTCCATCGGTGTTGGGTTGGCCGGAGGCGTGCCGGCTGCTTCCGGGTCTGAGGTTGGCGCGGGTTGCTTGGCAAGCCGACGTTGTTGGCTTGCCTCACTTTCCCTGGCCTTCCTCTTTTCCTTCAGCTGCTGGAATTTCCGGCGGTTCCGTGCCTGCTGCGCCTCCGTCCTCACCCTTCCCGTTGGGCCGGGGAGTACCCCCGTTTGCCTGGGTACCGGTGCCGGCTCCGCAGGTGTTACGGGGGCAGGTGTCGTTGCTGGGGGTGGTGGCCTTGTCAGGGACGGTGTGCGGCTGCCGGGTGTTGATGTTGATGGTGGTCGGTGTGGCCGCAACCTCCGCTGGATGTCCGTCGTACGGTCCGCCCAGCCCCGGTTGTAGATGGCCGCCCGCACTGGGTCCTGCAGGAGTTGGCGGGTAGTCATCCTTGCGACCTGGGCGGCTGTTCGCGGCTCATCCTGGCCACCGGATACCAGCCCCAGCCGTTGTATTAGCTCGGCAACCTGCTGCCACTTCTCCTGCTGTTGGCCGGTCATGTTGTCTGTAAATGATTATTATTACAGACACTTGTTTATTTAATGTTGGCCTATCGGTGCCCGTTTTAGGCATGACACATGTATTTTCCGCGGCGGTTGTTGGTCGGTTTGGAAGACTCCTTTCCCGACCTGTTTCGCCAGTGTGCCGGTGTTCGTGCTTGGTTTTACCACTACCTTTTTGCCTAAAATACGTTTCTCGCGCTCTACCCTCTCTTCCTGTGTTTTTTCGATGTGTACCGGCGCCGCTTTAGACAGCGCCCAATCTCCGGGTCTCTTGCACTCTCTGCCGAGGACAAGGACCGCGGGTGGGTAGCATGTCTGTTCGTTGCACCTGTTCCGTATCGAAAACAGGATTGAGGGTAGTTTCGTGTCCCAAGATTTATGTTTGCCCGTTACTAGTTGTGCGCGTAACCCTTTTTTTAAATCTTGATTACGGCGTTCGACTGGGTTGGCCCTCGGGTGGTAGACTGGGGTCGTCCAACCCTGTGCCCCCCAGCGTTCTAGCGCGTTCATCATTTCGTTTGACACAAACTGTGGGCCGTTATCACTGGCCCGTCCCACCTGTGACCGGCGACTACTTCGCGGATTGTGGCGTCTTCGGACTACCACTTTTCGAGAGTCGTCGCGGTGAGTGGTGTGTCGTCACTAACGTGGTTATCGAACATGGAAAATATTCGGTCAGATTCGAGGTCAACACTGGTTGTCGGCGCTGTGGGCACCCCTACCAATTTTTCCTCAAGTCGATCTTCGTCTACAGGTGTGCCCGGTGCCGGGTCACGAGATAACAAATCTGGTGCTTCGTTTTGTATTCCTGGGACGTGTACCGTACTAAAATCTAAATTAGCTAGTTGTAGTGACCAACGTGTTAATTTTGAATTTTTGTCTTTATTCCTGTGTAACCATGTTAGTGCCGAGTTGTCGGTTAGGAGTTCGAAACGTCGGGTTTCTAGGTATGGACGGAATTTGTCTGTCGCCCAGATTATCGCTACGCACTCGCGTTCGACCGCGGCGTACCTTGTTTGCGTTTCGCTAAACTTTTTGCTTGCGTAGAACACCATGCGTCTTTCCTCCGGTCTGTCACCCCGTTGGAAAAGTACCGCACCGGCTCCTATTTCGCTTGCATCTGTTTGCAGACAAAACGGTTTGCTATAATCGGGTGGCGACAATTTTGGTGATGTGACTAGCGCGTTTTTTATTGTTTAGAACGCGCGTTGTTCTACCTCTGTCCATTTCCACCGTACTCCCTGTTTTAATAAATTAGTGAGAGGCGCTATGGTATCCGCGTAATTATCTACGAACTGGTTGTACCAGTTGCACACGCCCAAAAATTTACGTACGTCCCTAACCTTTTTGGGAACCGGAAAATTGTCAATGCATACCAATTTTTCCGGTTGTTTTTGTATGCCCTCCGAGTCTACGATGTGCCCTAAAAATGAAATTTCGCGTAGGCCGATTTTACATTTTTTTGTGTTTCACGTTAGTCCAAACCTCTTGAGCCGCTCGAGAACCTTGTCTAAGTGGGCCTGGTGTTCGTACTCGTCCCTTGAAAATACTACAATATCATCCAGGTAAACTTGTACGAAATCATCCTGGTACCCCCTCATGACCTCGTTCATGAGTCTCACGAAAGTCATTGGACTATTCTTTAGACCGAAAGGGAGGACTCTGAACTGAAATAGACCTCTACGTGTTCGGAATGCCGTGTATTTTCGTGCATTTTCGTGTAGCGGCACTTGCCGGTACCCCGACTTAAGGTCGAAAATGCTGAAAATGTTCGCGCCCCGCATTTGCCTAATCATTTTGTTGAGATCTGGCATAGGGTACGCGTCGGATTCCGTAACCTCGTTCAGCCTCCTGTAGTCGACACAGAGACGAAAAGTTCCGTCTTTTTTCTTTGCCATTACTACGGGTGCGGCCCATGGTGAGGTGCTTGGTTCTACGAGCCCCTGGAGTTCCATATCGCGTACCATATCGTCGATAGCAGTTTGCTTCTGCTGCGGATATCGGTATGGTTTGAGCGCGATTGGGGACGGGTCTTTTAGCAGAATTTCGTGTTCAATTAATTTGGTACGTCCTACTTTTTCGCTGAATACTACCGCGTATTTACTTAAAATCTTGGTTAGTTTCGCGCGTGTTTCGGGGTCGTTTCCAAATTCTAATTGTGACAGGTCGGGACGAGTGGCGGGTGGTTGAGATTTCCCTTTCCAACATGTCGACGTACGAATTTGCTTACCCATGTGAATTGTGCACGCGGCGTAATCCCAAGAGACTTCGCTGTTAACAAGAAAGTCGTGTCCTAGTAACGCGTCGCAATACAAATTGTCTAGGATGGTAGCTTCGAATTTTATATCGAGTGCACCTATCCTAGCTTCGAATGTGGAGGTACCACTGGTTGTTGCAGTGCGACCGTCCGCCATCCGGACTGTGTTTGTTGGTCCGTGGGTGGGTGTTTTGCCGTATTTACGGGCTACTGTCGGGTTTACGTACGATTTTTGTGCCTGCGAATCTAATAGGGCTGTTACGAAGCCTGACGGAAATTCGAGTTCGACCGCGGGGGTCGGAATTTTGTCTTGGCATGTTCGCGTACCGTTATTAGTCGTATTGCAATTGGTCTAGCGGGACAACTGGTTCTGAACCGCGATGGAGACTGTCTGGTCGGTGGTGTTAACCGCCATGACCATACTGTCAACATCGGTTGCCTCGTTGCTCGCCTGTTACCTTACGTGCGCAGACTGACCTAATGCGGGGATAAGCGTGGTGTGTGTGCTTGTGTCCCCGTCACCCATGCGGGTGAACACCCGTGTCTCTGTTGCCTTTGTCCCTACACCTGTGGCTGCCCCATGAGCCGGTTGTTGTTGAACACACGTGTCACCGGTGAGGTGAGTGTGTTCAATGGTGGGGTGGTGTAGGTTGGGGGTCTGTGAACGGGTGCCGAGTGGTGATTGGACGGAAAAAATGTTCGTAGTTGGTTGTTCTGTGTGTTGAATTACCGAACTACGCGCTTTTCGATTACGCTTACTTTTTCCGTGTGTACTACCGAGAGTGGGTGGTGATGAGTGGGGGGGTGGTGATGAGTCGATGAGGGGGACTAGTCCTCGTTGACTCCCCCGCCGTTTCCCGACGTGGTCGGTCTGTTGGGACATTTACTGTTCCAATGGAGTTCCCCACAATATCTGCACGGCCCCGGTGGTGTATTATCAGTTGCTTTCGCAAAAAAATTTTTTTGACCGGGGGGGCTGTTTGTGGGGTTTCCACCCCTTTCTTAGTTTTAGGGGCCCATTGTTGTGGGGGCAGGTTGGTGTTGTCCGTTACCGGGTCCAAAACGCCTGCGATGCGTCGCAGCTCGCTGAACGTCAATGGCCGGTGTAGACGTATATGTGTACGGAAAGTGTCACGCGTTAGTCCGGCGATAATACCTACCAACTCCGATTCGGATAGGCCGGTATTTACGCGGCGCGCCAGCTGGTTTTTAATCAGCACAAATTCCGTTAACGACTGTCTGGGCGTTTGACGTGTTGACACGATGTCGGCGCGCAATCGAGACTGAATTTCGGCGTTATTGAAATTTTCATAAAATTCCTCCCTAAATTCTGTCCAGGATAGGTCGAGTGCCCTGATAGAATTGTACCATGTACTCGCCGTTCCTTTTAATTGCGGCTCGACCGCCCTGCACCAACCCGATGGGTGTATACAAGCTTGCGTCAAGATCGACTCGGTATTGTCTATAAACCGTACGGGGTCCTCGGCCCTAGTTCCTGTGAACTCGGGTAACGAGGCTCTTGCTGTACGCAAGTCCTCGTACGGTATTAGTACCGAACGTTCATGTACGCGTGCTTCGTATGACGCGTGTTGTGACGCGTGTGTGGTGTGACCCGTATAGTCGTGTTGACTGTCGCGCGTGAAGAACGGTCGGTTGTTCGTGGCGGCAGTGTGGCTGGCGCTCGGCGGAGCGCCGCCTTCGTTGCGCTCATATGACCTACCCGACTGGTAACTATCGTGTGTACGAGTTGTTATGTGTACGGGTGACGGGTGGTTGGTGTACCGCGGGACTGCAAAGTCGTGTGGCTGCTGCGTGGTGGTCGTGCGCGGTTCCGTAAAGAAGCCTTTGTGGCGTGGTGGGGGAGTTGGCGTTGTCGCGCTGTAGCCCGTAGTGGCGGTTGACGAAAAATGTAAACTGGTCGCTGCGGTACCTGTACTTTGTACTGGTGGCCGCTGCGTACCGTGTCAGGTTATAGCAATATTGCCACTGAATTAAATACGATTAAACGCGATAAATAGGAAATAAAAATATAAATTCAGACAATAAAATTATTGATAAAGAAAAATTAATAGTAACAAAAATAACAGAAGTAACAGTTGAACAAGGTACAATAATAAATATTAATAATAATAATAATAATAATAATGAACTTTATTGCAACAACAACAGTACATACATAATAAAAAAAGGTGGATATGTGGATGTCGCTCTGCTGTACGGTAGGTTACAAGTGGGTCACTGTAATGGATGGTGTTAAATTTGAATTCAATGGTATAATATCATTGTATAAGAAAAACGATTCTGAGCGAAAACGGTCAGTCAGCCTATGATTTAACCAAGTATATTTGATGATATTATTGTGAATAAAGTAATTTATATATAACCTATTTACGTGGAGCCTTGTTTTAAATTTTCAATCCTTAGCCATAAAAGTTAAAAATTTATAAATTTTTAACTACAAAATAATTAATAAATTATAAATTTGATAAATGTTGTCAAAATTTGAACTTTAAATGCTTATTAAAAAAAAATTGTGCCTATGTATTTTTAATATTTTTCAACTGCTATTAGAACGATATATCAGGAGCCTTATATTAAATTTTCACGCTTTTTTACCCAACAAATAAAAATTTATTGATATTTATAGAAAAAAAAAACTAAAAAAATTGAAAACTGACAATGTCCGTAAACAGCTCAAAAAGAGTCAAAATATTTTCAACATTTTATGGTGTATAGAAAATGCTAATATAAACATTCAGTGAAATTTTCAAGTATCTACAGTCATTCGTTTTTTAATTACAATAAAATAAGAAAATTGTTACATGAGAAATCGAGTAAATATCAAATGTTGTAAAAATATAAATTTCAGACGCTCATAAAAATTTAATTTAAGTTTCTTCTAGACATTTTTTTTTTTGATAAAGGTAGACAAACTTATGAGTTATCTTATATTACATTTTCAAATCTTAGATTTAAAAAGAAAAATTTTTATGAATTCTCATCAAAATAATTTGCTATTTTTCGTGATTTTTCCGTATTTTGTCAAAATTTGAACTTTAAATGCTTATAATTAAAAACTGTGACTAAGGATTTTTAATTTTTTTCATTTGCCTTTGAAACAATAACCTAGGAGCCTTCTATTAAATTTTCAAGCTATTTTACTCAACAGATAAAATGTTATTGATATTTATAGAAAAAAAAACTAAAAAAATTGAAAACTGACAATGGCCGTAAACAGCTGAAAAAGAGTCAAAATATTTTGTAAATTTTATGGTGTATAGAAAATGCTAATATAAACATTCAGTCAAAATTTCATGTCCCTACGATCATTTGTTTTAGAGTTACACCAAAAACTAAAATCGATTTTCTCAAAAACAGATTTTGCGTAAAAATTCCCGTTTTTCCTTAATTTTTCTTCTGTTTTTCACGTCGCTTGTGAAAACTACTGGGAAATTTTTACTTTTGACCCCCCAAAGTACCAACTAGATTCCCTTTCCTATCAGAAAAGTTACTATTGAAGAAAATCCAAGCACTTTTACTGTCCTAAAAGGTGATGACAGACACAAAAAAAAAAAAAAAAAAAATAAAAAAAAAAACACACATCATTGTAGAATCAATACATTTATCGCTTCGCTCAGAATCTAAAATAACAAAAATAACACGAGTTACATATTGCAGCACCCCCTAAAAGCAAAGCTTGTGCTGGGGGAGCGAGTTCTTTTGACCTACCTAGAAATATACATACATTTGAATAATATAATAATAAAACTGTTTTTTATACTATTACACTATAAACATAATAATACATAATACAATATCTTAAAAAATAGTCTCATTAAGTATAATCATATTTTCTTTAAATCAACATGTCTAAGATAAGTTTTGAAAGACTTTACATTTTCAAACTGATTAATATTAATATTTAATAATCGACATAAATTTAAACCAGTATACAATACACTTTTTTGCCCAAAGGCTTTTTGGCATTTCGATAAACGAATATTAACATTTTGCTTATATCTAGTATCATGACCATGATTTGATACAGGTATTAAATGTTTATGCTTAAATAAATGAACTAATACAGCTTGATTAAATACTACCTTAAAACTATTTACATTAAGTTTTTCATAAATTAAAATAGTATTTGTTTGCAGTGGAAGATTTAATAAATATTTAATAATACCATTTATTGTTACATTTAAGTTATGTACAATGCTGTTACAAGCTCCTCCCCAGATGGATATACCATATGAAAAAATAGATTGCACTAAGGCTAAATAAATAATTCTTTTATAATTTACATCTAATATATACCTGGCTTCATGAAATAAATAGAAAAATTTACGTAAAATACCATTTAAATAATTTACATGACCATTCCATCTAAGTCTACGATGTATTTTTAAGCCAAGATTGACTAAGCCACTCATTGACTTTTTCAAGTTTTACACATTTTGGATCACATTTATTTAAATTAGTATTACATTTTAGGGAATGTACAATCAAATTATATCCATGTAAAACATTAATAACAGATAAATTAAAACATATAAATTTAGATTTCAGTAAATTTAACTTTAACTTATTTTTTAGCAGCGCCGGGATATACATACTATGTGTCAATGAAGTTTTATTAAACTGAATAGTGCCAAGGTATATGTAATTTTTGAGTCATTTCAACTAGATAGGAACGAACTAAGAATTGACAAGCGCATAGCATCGTATCTCAACGAGTTAACAGTGTCATTATAATTAACTTTAGAGAGTGTCATTAGCTATAGAATACGAGGGTAAGGCGTATAGTTGGTTTACCACGTATTGCCTAATACGGGCGATACCACAAATGCTTTGTCAGATTGGTGTACAAAATATAAACTACCATTAAATATTGATAAATATAAAGTTATTTCATTCTCTAGAAATCGTGATCCATCCACTTATAGTGCCTTATCACATTTACCAGTCTCCTCCTTTAATGCGTGTTCATGAAATCAGCGATAGGTGTAATATTTGATTCAACTCTTACATTTAATAAACACTTATTTCATACTGTTAGAAAATCGTCGATGATTTTAAGCTTTATTTTAAGAAATTGTAAAGATTTCACTAATCCAGTTGTTATTAAAACATTATAATATACTTCTCTAATCCGATCAATATTGGAATACAACATTGTGGTTTGGTCGCCATACTTAAATTATCAAATTCAATGCTTAAATAATATTCAAAACCGTTTTCTTAGATTTATGGCATTCAAATGTAATTTAACACGTGTGCAACATTCTCCTTATCAATCACTATTAGATTTTTTTTGACATTGCAAGCTTATCCGAGCGGAGGAAAATGTATGAAATGAAATTTTTATTTAAGCTAGATAATGGTTTTATCAATTGCCCAATTATTTTAGACTCTCTCAATTTTAATGTCCCTCAATGCAGAACTAGGTCAACCACTATATTTTATGGATCCACACATAAAACAAATGATGCTTCAGTTTCTCCTATGAATAGGATAATGGCAATAG
Source organism: Metopolophium dirhodum (assembly GCF_019925205.1). NCBI lineage: Eukaryota > Metazoa > Arthropoda > Insecta > Hemiptera > Aphididae > Metopolophium > Metopolophium dirhodum. The sequence goes on along the minus strand of NC_083565.1, from coordinate 33,853,357 downwards.
CCAATGATATAAATGTCGATTTGTTTTACTTTAATTCCATTGAATCATTTAATATTTATATAAACAGATTTTTTTGTACTGAATATTGTATTATTTTGTTACTTTTTGATTTATTTGTATGTAATTGTTGAACTTAATTAAATGCATTATTGTAATTGGATCATATGATCCGTTGAAATAATAATAAATAAATAAACTATATAAAGCGTCGTGTATTGTAAAACACAACTCATTATTTTTCAACTATAAACATTATATGTATACATATAAAAACTACATTATAAAAAATAAAACACCATACAACTTAGGTAATTATTTTTTTGAACGTTTCACAATTTTTGGTTGGTATGTAATATATAAATAATATACTCTTATATACTTAAATAAACTTATAGAATGAATATACCAAAACGAACATACTTTGGTGTTAAAACTCAAACGCAATTAAAACATATTATAAAATATAAAATAATATGAGGTAACCATACATTCATTAACAACTACATCATCATTTAAAAATAACAACACATCTAGAAAAAACATCCATACATCCGTACCCAAGAACCACGTTCCCAAAGATCCGATTTATATATAAATACACTTATAATGCACATCAACCTATAAGAACCTACACAAACTCCACTTTAAGTACTGCTTGTCAATTCATTGTCTCTCCTAGACGTTAGGTTGCCAAAGTATAATCACAGTTTAGATCCCGAGCAAAGGACATTTTAAATCAAGCAAATCGCTTTACTAGAACTTAAGAAATTCAAATATTTCTGGCTATATTGATAGCTTCACGTAAAATAATATCTAAATAATAACTTATGAAATCAAATTTAGGTGCCCTTGAAAATATTTTTACCTATTAGGTAAATAATAAGTCAATTTATCTAACATAAAAGCTAAAAACACAAAATTGGATCTGTTGAACGCCAATTTACTTCATGTTGAACGTGGGTCAAATTGCGTGGATATTATTATATTCTTAATAATAATATGAACTGTGTCTATTCTAAATTAATATGTATTGTTTCTAAATAGTCCAATAACAATTTTGTTTAATACTACATAAGTTGTTAATAGCGTAAAAAAGTTAAGTTGTGCGGAAATCCACAATCATTTTTTCTGATAATTTGATTTTAGAATTTTGACCCATCTCAATTTGTTTTTTTCCAGATTTTTACTTTCCGGGAAATTACGTTTCGGGATTTTACATTCCGGAATTTTGCGTTCCGGAATATTACGGTCCGGGATTTTACATTCCGGATTTTTACGCCCGGGATCTTACTTTCCGGATTTTTATCGTTCTGACCTATAATTTTGCAGAAATTAACGGCCTCCCGGAAAAAACAAGCCAATTTTAGCAACCTGTGGAAAAGTTGATGTTGCAATTTTTGGACCAAATCAAATTGGTTTTAACATTAGATATTACTTGACAATTTAAAATGATATGTTTAATTAATTTAGAACTTAATCGTTCTTGTTTCTATTGTAAGTTTAAATCTATTTAATATCTAATTTTTTTGTTTTGATAATGAGATATTTAGTGAGTATCGTCATTTCTGAAATAAAAAATTTAAAATATGTAAATTTTGAGACAATTCATCTGGTGTGCGCTCAATATTAACTTATGTGATAGATTTAGTTTGGGTTTAGTTTGTAACATCACAGAATTTTCTGCCTTATATATTATAGAAAACCAGTATCCGAGCATACCTTTGTTATTATTGTATACGGTTGAGTTTACCTACTTAGGTCCAGCGGTCATTGTGAACAACTGATATCGCGTGCTAATGTAATAAATGATCCCCAACCCCCTCACTATGCAGTGTCCGGTTTGACACGCCAATATCTTGGGTCGTCCGTCCATGCCTTGTCGTTCCCAGAGCCACGAACCGACACGAGAGGCCGTAAATAGGCTTCTATAGTCCCCCCCTGTGTTTTATAAACGTATGAACAAACTTGGGCGAAGTGGATAGGCAACGTAACGTACACAGTAAAAGTTTGTGAGAAGCGCAATCGAGATCCGTAGGGTGTAATAAAACCTATGATCATTAATTTTATAAATGTATATTGTTTGGTTAATTCAGTTAATTTGAAATAATTTACATAATAAAATTGTATTTTATAGATCAGAATTTTTAATTTAAAAATTCAAATGAAATGTTTAATATAAACTTTGTGTGAAAAAGGATTTTATTAACAATCTTAATTTATATAACACATGTTTTATAATTAGTTGTTGGTAATAGAACTTCAAAATATATAATATGTGGTTCAACATAAATTGGTTGATAAGTAAAAAATATTTCGCACCCTCAAAAAACTTGAAAAATTAACACAATCTCTCTCATAAGTTTATATTAGTGTGAAATTCAAAAAAAAGACTATAGCGTCAATCCACAATAGTTTTTTATTACAGCACTATAGTCTGAATGACATTGGACACAAAAAAAACTTTAAACACAGTTAAACCCTTTTGCATACGATCTAATACAAACAGGAGATATCTATATAATATATAGAAATATATTATAATTTTGAAATAATATTATAGGAAACCAACCTACGGCGAGGATATTATTCTTGACAATTAATACGTGTACGATTTTGAACAAATCGAAATAATAATATACGTTTGCGTAAAGCGAGTACCGTTCTCTATCGAACATGATATTTTAATCAAGTACATCAATACAGAATAATATTATGCTCTCGATACCTGTAGCCAACCTACCTACGTTTACCAACAATTATTATCTTCGTTTCTTATTTTACCCAGACGGTTTTTCAGCCAAGTACCTATATTTTATATTATATTTATATATTTATTATTAATATGGCAGCTGGTAAGTTGAATTAATATTATTTTTTATAAAATAGTATACTTTAGAAGTCCACTATATGACAATTATATCGACTTACAAAAACTATATATTATAATAACAATAAAGTTTCTTTTTTGTGACGATCAGAGCCGACATGATTATTTCAACCAATTATCTTTTACGGTAGTCAAATAATAATAATATTATGACAATAGCATTTTCGTATTTGGCGTTGATCGTTTGAGCGTTTATTTTTTAAAAATTGCCAACATATTTTAAGATTAGACAATAAAGAGTTTTGTGTATCTCATATGTATTTACTATAGTCTACTTTGGACTGATTATAAAAAATATCATAGTTAATTTGAATAGGATGTAGTTTATATATTTTGTGAGCAATTTTCTTTTTAAAAACTAAGTCCTTTAACACAGAACTAAACCAAACTGGATATTTACTTATATATAGCTATTTCTTTGTACAATTATCATCAATAATTTAAAAAATAATAATATAGAAATTATTGACGGCACTGTTAATATTTTGGTCTTTGAATACGAATGGCCAATCAATGGATGCTGATTGTGACTTAATGACATTATAATTACATAGAGAAAAATCATACATAAACTCATTACACTGAAGGGGCTTAATAATTTCATTAATAGGGAATGTAACAAGTAACGCTGCAGGATGGTACATATAATCGATTGGTAATAACGTGTCCATCATACATGAAACTAAGATTTCGGTTGAATTTGATAAAATTAAATCCAGTATACAATTTTTACGATTTTTTACCATGTTGAGTTGACTAAGATTAATATACGAACAATTTGCTAATACGTTTGTTTCTAAATTTGTATACTTAAGTGAGCTAGGGACAATATTGTTCTCAACAACCGACCAATGTATACCAGGCAGATTATAATCGCCTAATAAAATAATTTTAGAATTACAATATTGCATTAATAAATTATTAACAGTATCTGTATGTGTATTATAAACATTAATATCGGACTGTGGTGAGATATATACCGCACCAATTAACAATACAATAGCATCTATTGATAATTTTACATATAATTGTTCAATATTATTATTTTGAAGAGGAACACGATAAGAATTCAAATGACTTTTGATAGCAATTAAAACGCCACCACCTCTGACTGAAACATTGACATTATTGCCGACGAGACTTCCTCTATCGATAAATTGAATAGTATGGTAATAGACCGAGTTCGTTATCATTGATTTAATTGTGTAGCCAAGTTTCAGTTAAGACAATGACATCGTAATCATAAATAATAACATTTCGGGTAAAAACAGCCAATTTGGTACGTATATTTTGGTAATAAAACGTTAACTTATTGGAATTTGCATATGATTCCTGGCGTTTTTTGACACGACAGGAACATTATTAACATATTCAACGTATAAATCAGTTTCGCCGGTAGATTTCCTCTGATTTAAATCATCGAATATTAATTTGAGATATTTACGTTGAGTTAACGTACGATCAGTAGAAAATTTAATGTGTTTAAATTTGTCACTGTTGTGTAATTTATTTTTGTTTTTCAACACATTAAACATGTTAATGTTAAATGTTTTGGTTTTGTAACGTAATTCTAATTGGACGACACTGATTAGAAACTTTTCCAAGGTGCAGTATATTTACCGGAGATATTTCATGAATACCAATTTGCCGAAGTATATCGAATATAGTGGCTGTTGTAATCTGCATTTTATCAGCAGTAGAAAGAGAAGGGTTTTCAGGTACATTGAAACATATTAAATTTCGACTTCTAGCTTGACGATAGTAGTATATATTTGTATGTTCACAGCCAGCTTTTCCACGGTAAAAATTTTTTTTCAAGGGGGAATGTCCCCCTTGGAGCACTCAGATTTACCGTGTAACACATTTCACACTGATTGTTAGTAAATTTTACCTCGAATAAATGTGCTGTATTTCATTTTTACTCATGTTGGTTACACTGATTTTTTTAATAATGATAAAAACATTATTTATTATTTACAATAATTTTAAGCTGATTGCTGATTATTTTTTTCATATTCAGTTACTAATGATCCATCGTTCACTCAAGTCGTGTCTCATTTTTCTTTATTTTCTCAAAGTTTTATTAAATTGTATAAGTTATTTAATTTCTTCAAAAATGAATTTTCAAAAATGCGCAAACGATGTCCAGTCATCGGTCGATCAAATACGATTCAATTCAACGCCAGCGTATCCAGAATTCTCTGCATTTGTATCTAGGTTACGATCTTTTAAAAGTTTTCCTCCAAATACCGGTCAGAATAAGTACAAGCTCTCAGAATGCGGATTTTACTATATCAATCTCGATGACGCAGTTCAATGTCATTGGTGTGGAGTAATTCTACATAGTTTTGAAATCGATGATAATTGTTTTATAGAACATACCCGATTCTCACCAAAATGTTTATATGTATTATTAATGAAAGGTAATCAGTTTGTTCAAAAAGTCTTAAGTAAATATTGTAAAACCGAAGTTATTTGTAATTGTGAAACCGGTTCGTACGACACCATTTGTTAAATCATGTTTTTTTTATATAATATACTGTTTATAATATTTGCTGTATTGAATAAAAAAAAAAAATAAAAAAAAATTGAATGTTTTATCTTAAATGTTTTATTATTCGATTTAATATCTTGTGGACGTATAGCCTAGCGGGTTAGTGCGTATATAATAATTTAAAATGTTTTTCAGGTATCAGGTTAGTAAGTATATGTAAATTCCCTCTCTAGTATGCACTAATTCGCTAACTGTACGTTCACATTTTTTGCATTTTTTTTTTTTTATCCGAGTTTTTAGTATATAATATGACTGCAAAGGAAAAAACTAACAGTCCAATGTATAACTCCTAACAGTTATATCCTACTTTTTATTGTGTACTTTTTTAGCAAAAAAAACTTCATTATGAGTCCATCAATAATTGTCTGTAAGTCTACATTCGACATCCGAGCTTTTAACAAGAAAAGTATTACAGTTGGATTACTAATTAATAAGCAGATTTCAATTATTTTATTATTAGAATGTAAACTTTCAAAGAAAATTATTACATTAAGTTTAGAAGAATGGTTCACACTGATGTCTGAATCTAATTACAATTCAATTATTAATAACCTAAATACCAGGGTGAGGCGTGTAAAGATTACCGATTCCTTTTCATATTCAATTAATGTCAAACAGAGTTCAATTACCCTACATCTAAACGAGGAATATATTACCTTGACACATGTAGATTTGTACCGGCTTCGTCAATTACAGAATTTGATTGATTTGTATGTGGTAGACAAGCAAAAACGTTTAGCAAATTATCAAATTACTTTCAACACTGCATATGACCTAATTAAAAATGATGTCCGTGGTCTGCCATCCACTTGTCAAAGGAACGAATTTACCAACCAATATATTCAAAACTATGATTTTAATTATTATAATCATTTACAGAACGATGACACATCGTTTTTATATGAAATATTACAATTTCATTTTAACACATTGTCCGATATGATTTTACAAGATCTAATAATATAAAATATATAAATATGTTTAATAATTATTTATTTAAAAAATAAAAACTTTTTTATTCAATAATAAACTTGCTTTTTTTTCTTAAATTACATGTTACCTTTAATCATAAAGAATAGTTTTAATGCGTTTTAGTTTCAAATTTTATGTTTTCAGTAAATAAGTAGATTAAATTTTGATAGTACAGAATTGATAGCAATGTTTCAATTAGAAATTTTTTTCTCAGACATACTATATAGTTTATAGGTTTATGTTTTCCAAGACCTTTGAGTATTGAACAAATAAAAACATACATGTATAATAATATTTTGTTTTATTAAATGAAACTCATTTTTCCGTATAATAATCAAACAACCGTCTTGCTTTTAATAGTTTGACGCTTTGGATCGGTTAGTAATTTATCAAATATAATTTGCATTGTCTCATTAAGACCAGTATGAAGTGTTTGATCTTTTGATTCGTCGGTCGTGTACAATCTAACAGTAGCTTCACTGAACTTCCATCTATTACAACAAATTATTTTATTTAAAAACAAAAGAAGTAAATAAAATCAGTAAAAAAAAACAGATTCAGCAATAGTTTCCTCCTGTTGAGCCACCGCAAATGCTTCCTCTATTGTACTCGGACGACTTGCCTTTACTAACATTTTTATAGGTTGTCTTAGTCCTTCAATGAAAATACTTAATGTTTGAGTTTTTAAAATTCCCTCTATGACTTCTGCCACTGCTGCAGTTTTATCTTTGGTTTGAACATTCAACGTCAAATGAAATAGCTTTTCTACCCGGCTATAAAATGTACTAATTTCTTCATCATATTTCTGACGAGTTGTGGTCAATTCTAACATCAAATGTGTGGAAGTATGTTGTGGTTCAAAACAATTTTTTAACTGTGTTTTCAATTCTTCCCATGAATTAATTTTTTTAAATCGGACAACTTGAGCTGCTTTTGCTGTTAAATTTGCAACTATTGCCCCTAATATTATGGGTTTTAACTCCTCACTAATGCATGAAAAAGCAAATTCTGATGACTTTATGAAATTATGTAAGCCTTCAGAGTCTTGTTTGTCAAACTTTGGTAATATTCGAAATGCTGCCTCTAAAGAAGTAATTACACTCATATTTACTAATTCAGTACTCGATTGACTCAAATTTGGTACAAAACTGTATAATTCAGTACTACTATCAAAAGAAATATCTTCCTTAACAATGTTTGAACTTAATTCTGCTGGTACTCCTAACCGTCTACGCTGTATTGGCAAATGTAATGTGTTTCTACCGGTGTCAGGATTTTGAAGTCCTAATAAAGTACTCTGATTCTGCACTGTATTTTCTACTTGGTTACTAACGCTATCCCTGCCTAATGTCGTTTGACTTGCCCTACTATCATCTGAATCAAATGACCTATCTGGGACAAATGTTTTGTCTTCACTATCGCTCTGTGTTATGCTACTAGTACTACTACTATCGTTGCTCATTAATTAAATATAAATAGAAAAATATAGATATGCTTACAATAAAATATATAAAAATAACAAACTTACAATACCAATAAATTTAACATTATCGAAGTTGTTTCTCTGTTGCCTTGAAAAAGTTGAATGCTGAATTTGTTTGGAATGCTCTGTAATTGACTGGAATGCTTTGTAGTTGACTGGAATGCTCTGTAGTTGACTGGAATGCCTTGTAGTCGAATGAAAATGCTCTGTAGTTGAATGAAATGCTCTGTACTTGAGTGGAATGATCCGTAGTTGACTGGAATTATGCACCTTGACTGGTTCAATAACAATTTAACTCACCCTGATTGAATGAACGCGCCTCGTTTGAATTAATGGTTCTTTTGATCCGCTGCCACCAATGTTACAAGTCGGTTGACCGTAGCCTCGTACTTGTGGAGTTTGTATATAGATTTAGTAAATAAAGTAACAAACACACGTTCAAATATTCAATTAATAAAGTTTATTGCGTTCTGAACATGTACAGTCAATGGCACTATCTCCATTCTCCACTGCCTGTCTTACAATCTTAACGTTCCTTATATCTAAACTTCTGTAGGACAATCCCTCCTATATAAAAAGTGCTTACTCGCAGTTTCGGGATTGTACCTGTTTACACTAATTTACAATAATCATTTCATTTCATAATTCTAAATGTTTTATAAATACTACATTTCTAATTTGTTTACTAACTGCTACATCCTTACTTACTTCCTATGTTTAATAATACCAAATCATAACACATGTATAATAATATTTTGTTTTATTAAATGAAACTCATTTTTCCGTATAATAATCAAACAACCGTCTTGCTTTTAATAGTTTGACGCTTTGGATCGGTTAGTAATTTATCAAATATAATTTGCATTGTCTCATTAAGACCAGTATGAAGTGTTTGATCTTTTGATTCGTCGGTCGTGTACAATCTAACAGTAGCTTCACTGAACTTCCATCTATTACAACAAATTATTTTATTTAAAAACAAAAGAAGTAAATAAAATCAGTAAAAAAAAACAGATTCAGCAATAGTTTTTAAATTTAAACCAATGTATTTACCTGTCCTTTACTGGTACATTCTCGATGTTAGTAACCTTATAATGACTTAGCACCCAAAGATCCTTTCCTTTTTCTTCAAAAGGCGTCTTTATTGTCACAACGCCATCTCCTTGTCTGAATGTTAGCGAATTAAATACTTCAACATCAAAATCTTCTGATCTCAAGCGTTCGCTGATATTATCTCTGTATGATGCATTCTATAAAAAAAAATAAATTATTTATGCTATCATTAGGAAAAAATATTATTTTTATTACCATTTTATTCTGCTTCTTTTTCATAGGTTTTTTAACACTTGTTTTTTCTGCAGAACGTTTTGATCCAGGTTTTGTTTTTGAAAAAGACGGTCTTATATCAATTGATTCGCTAAAATGTTCATTCTGTGAAACATAAAACATAGTATATTATTTTTTACTGTTTTTTTCCATTATATATTTTTTTCTATGTCCCAAGAATTATACCCAAAGCGTTGAGTAATGTTACGACGCACTTCCAATATACTATGTTATAATCAGTCATTTAATATTATTTTAAGAATTATAACCATAGCGTTGAGTGGTGTTACGACCGGCCTCCAATTTTCTATGGTTATAAGATATTTAATAAGTAGTTACTAACCTCTGAATCAGTTGAAGCAATTGTACGGTACGACATTTTATTTTGGTAGTATTTCTGTTGAACTGAGCTTCTTGTCCTGGGATGAAATCTTGAAGACTGGTGAATATTAGAGAATACCCTCTGTCTTTTATACACAGATTTTTACCACTACTTCAATAATTAAGTATACAAATGGTCATAGCCTTACATTATAGAAACCTGCTAAAACATGAACATACAGGTACAACAGCAAAATCACATTACATGACTTTAAATTGACGCTAACATAACCTATCCCAGCCAAATGTTTATGACATTCACCTTTTACCATGGTCAATACCCTCCTAGAATAAATTTCTACAATAACCTTACCTTAGATGGGTGCTGAAACATGTTCATATACAACAGCAAATTACATTACATGAATTTAAATTATTACAAACAGGATTTAAAATAAATTAGAATGTATACATTCATTCTCAAAAACCAATTACATTATATGAATTTTAATTGTTGCTAACATAACCTGTCCAGCCAAATGTTATCACATTTACTAAATGTCAATGCTTAGAATGTATACATTCATTCTCAAAAACCAATTATATTATATGAATCTAAATTGCTGCTAATATAACCTGCTCAGTCAAATGTTTTCACATTTACTTAATGTCAATGCCATTATAATATTAAAACAGGATGTAAAATAAGTTGAAATGTTTAAATCCATCACAAAAAATTCTAATGAGAGAAGAGAGGGTTATTTTCGGGTATAAAACCCAGAATTTCTTAGCTTATCGTCATCAGTTCAAGCAACAGCAGTTCCAAGAGCAGCCAGCAGCAGAACAGTCTTCTTCGCCAAAACAACAGCCAGCCAGCAGTTTACCAAACATCTTCAATAGCCAGTCAAAAGATTGTCAAAACAACTCTAACAAATAGACCAGCCATCATACTTAGAAAAAGTACCTCAATTTCTACAAGCTATGTAAGTACTATTTTTTTTTTATTGTTATTATTTAATTTAACATCATACTTCTTTTTTTTAAAAAATAAAATAGAATAATAACAATTTATTGTTGTAATGATAATACAGTTTTATAATATTACTATGGGTATTGAGTGTTTAGACTTAAAGATTTTTTTTCATAGATTATTTAAAATAAAAACATTAAAATAGAAGTAGTTGAAAGACGGTTTCTCAACTCTCACTTTTAGTCACTACTATAATATAAGCTGTTTTCTTTTTTTTGTTAAGTTATGATCAAGTAACAATAATACGTTATAATTACACCATAGAGTAATAATACTAAAATGAATTACACCACGTCTACAGTATAGAAGATAACTGATGTACCATACTATCATAGATTTACATAGATAAGATAGAACATCGGGCTTATCATTCATCAATAATATTGATAATTATTACCTAACCTCAAAAATCTTTAATAGTCAATCTCTTTCATGATAATTACTATAGATACCGTTATCTAGTAGTTGTTGCACGATACCTTGTTTTTATCAATGTTAAAATACTATAGCTGATTATAAATATTTGTTATAGATAACGTGATTGTTGTATTACACGTGTAATATTATCTTACGTAAAATGTTTTAATATAAAAAATTTTTTTTATTATATTAAAATATTCAATAATGTTTAATGACTGTATAAAATATATCCTAAAACGTATATTATACACATATATAAATTTAAATTATTTTTTCTATAATGTTTTTTTTATTGCTTTTACGTTAAGATTATTCGAAAGCTGCTGTCGCACGTTGATAGTAAACACGTAGTTGCTTTCGTGACAACGTAATGTTACCGTACGAACTCTACGATAGTTACAATCGCCCTATCTACTATTAACTAACATATAAATTATCACGTTTTTTTCTATTATCGTGTGACGTAGCTTCACTAGCAACTAAAATTTTATTTTTTATGATATAAATGCTATATTGTCTAATTTTTAAAGTTTTTTTATTTAGCTTTGAATAATATAATTAGTTATTATTATATATACGTATATACGTACATTCGTTGTTTTATAAATAATCGCTTTAATAATTAGATTTATATAATATTTTATATTTTATACTAATGTATTTAGTCAAAAATTACAGATAATGAATTTTTGGCATTCATATGATTTTTGTAATGAACAAATTCAATATTATGGAGAACAAATTGTAACCTTAACGAAGATGATTGATGAAAATAAGATTAAAGAAAGATATGAATATAAAGATCTCAAAAAAAAAATTAAAAACCTGAAATTCATTATTTATTTAAGTAGAACAAACTCTAACCCAAATTTTTCTTATATAAAAGATTTAAACGCAAAATTAGTTTTATTAAGAGAAGAAAAAATGGATATATGTAAAAAATATAGTGATTTATATGTTACGAATTTTCGTAAGCGAGAACACTGTTTCGGTAAAAGGTTAGATTTTATTACAACAGCAGAATCTAAGCGCGAAAGATTTAGATCAGGTTAAAATTTTTTTTTAAAAATTTGTTATGAATAATTAGTAATAATATTATAAGTTTATATTTATGTATATAGGTATTCAATGTAATTTTCTTTTTTTGATTAATACATACAAATTTTTAATATAAAAGTTAAAAAACATAAAAAATAGAAATATGTTGGAAATAAATTATTGTCATTAATATACATTATTTTTTTTTATCTGGCAGATAGTTTACAAATTCTATATAATTTTTCCAGATTTTTTTTTTAAAAAAAAGAAAAAACATGGAAGCCAAATCGTTAATTCACGAGCAAATCATTCAAATATTGGAACAGCAAAAAGAAAATGATCATGCTCAAGATGTTGACGAAAAAATGTTCTATTCCAATATTAAAAATATTAAAATAAAAATTCAAAAAGCGGTGCTGAAAGAAACCAGAAAAAGACTTATTGAAGAAAAACAGAATTTAATAAACGAATTTAAACATTTAACATATATAAATTATTTATGCGAGAAGAATATTCAAAAAGGTCTAAATAATTTATATAGTAAATTAGATAATGTCGAATAATATTCTGTTTTTCAATAAATAATTAAAATATTATTTTTTTTTTTTGTTATTATTTATTATTTTATCATATAATTATTATTGTGTATATAAGATCTGCTGGTATGATAAATGTTTTCAAATAAAACTAATTTAATAAAAATGTTAGGAAAAGTGGTTTAGATTTAAAAAACGTATCGATTAGTTAATTTTTGAAATTCTATGTAATTTTCAGAATCATGAACCCAGAAATAAACGTAATTAAAAGCAGAATTCTAGCAGCAGAACAGCAGGTGCGTGACAATAAACGCTATTATATCGAGAAACGGAAAGCATTTCGAAAAGTATTTGTAAAAATTAATGATAGTATGAAGAAAAATTCATTTTTTAAAAATAAATTGATAAATGAACATAATAGATTCGAAAACTATTCAAGTGAATGTAAAGCAGATATTCAGTGTCGGTTAACAGAACTAAACAATCGGTTAAGAGAATTAGAATCTGAGTAATTTCTTATTATATTAACCAATTCTTTTTTTCTTTGTAATAATTTAGAATTAATACTTTTATTATATTTTGAAAACAATATTCTGAATTGCTTGCATAAGATTTAAAAAAAAGAAGTTGATGTTATAATAAATTTACAATATTATGATTGCTTTTACCTATGTTTTTTTTTATTTAATCTATTTTTTCAGTTTCATAATGAAAAGAAAAACGGTTACAAAACACGAGCGAATGTCATCTTCTGATGAAGGTTTATTTGAAATCGAGAGATTTAAGAAATGTTCAAAAACATTTTTGATTAAGAATACTTTAAATTTTATAGACTACACGCTTTTTTTTAACTATGTTAGAGATAAATTAATTTTAAAGTTAAAAGAATCATGTTTACAATCATCTATAAAATTTAATTTACATGTGGATAGCGTATACGAAAGAATACTCACTCAAGAAGTTCGGGACATAGCTTTCAAAACTTCTAATACACTTGCATGTAATTCATCCGATTTCAATAAATTACTAAATGGAATGTTCAATAAATTATTATCTGAACAAGACCAGTTTTTAGCGAAAGGATCTGGGTGGTCCCTTAAAATTATAGATGTATTACAATTGAGAATTAATACAGTGAATCCTCTCAGAGGAGGAACGTATCTAGATCTACCTGAATATATAAAAGATAAAAGAGCAATTATAAATGTAAAAAATAACGATGCTAAATGTTTTAAATATTCAATACTATCTAAGTTTGATAATCGATCGAATAAAACTTATTTGAATAAGAAATATTTTAAAATGTTAGAAACAAAAAGTGGTTTAGATTTTAAATGTATTGATTTTCCAACACCAATCAGTCAGATGAAAAAATTTGAATGTACAAACGATGTATCAATTAATATTTATAGTTTAAATGATAAAAAACATATTTTTCCTTTGTATATTTGTAATACTGAAAGAAAAAAACATTTCGATCTTTTTCTGTTCAATAATGATGAAACATCACATTACTGTTATATAAAAAATTTTTCAAGATTCGTTAGAAGTCAGAAAACTAAAAATTAATGACTTAATGACTCAGTTTAAAAGCGTTATCTAGCGGAACAAAATACAGCAGTATTATTATTTTCATTGATTTATTTACCACTAGATGACGCTTTTTGTTTTTATCGATTGTAGATATATATATAGTTTTCAAAACAGACTAATTAGGATCAGGAGATCATATGAAATAATTAATTCGACTTAATAAAAAAACTGATATTTTATTTTATTAAAAAATAAATAAATAAATAAATAAATATTATACATAAAAAAAACATTATTTTAAAATATCTGATGATGTTATCCACGAATTTTGACTTGAATCAAAACCTAACCATTTAACAAACATTTTATTCCCAACTTTTTTTACAATACGTTCAATGAGAAAGGTGTTTGGAAAATCAGTTAATTTAATTTCCTGTTCATAAAAACCACCTAAAATTACACTGCCTGATTCATCCTTTAGTTGATAAGTAACTGGATTTGTCTGTAAAACTTTTGAAACTGTAAATATTTCCGTTGTCCAATTTGGTGTATATCCTTTAGTAAATATATGTTTATACTTAGATATTCGTACTTTATCGTTAACTTTAAATTTTGGTTTATACAATGTTTCAGAAATTATATATGTGTTAAATTTAATTCTGTTTGTATCCATTCGAGCTTCACTAGGTGTACATTTGATTGTTCTGTGTTTTGTGTTATTATAGTTATGTGTAATTTTTGATATTGTATTGTACCAATTCCATGTGCCTGTTGCAGTAAAATGTCTATATATATTATTTTTAAGAGTTCGAATCACACGTTCCGCGATTGAACATTTGATAACACTGTATGAACTGTAATGTTTAATTTTATTTTTTTTCATTAAATCTTGGAATTGGACATTGTAAAATTCTGTACCATTATCTGTCTGTAAAAATTTTGGTTTAGCTTTTTTCAATATATTAAACATTCCTTTTGTACATTCTTTACCTGATTTATTTTTCAGCGGTTCCACAAATACATATTTGCTATATGTGTCTATAACAATTAATATGAATTTAAAACCATAATTTTTTTTAGAATGAGATTGCATATCCATTAAATCAGCTTGCCAGAGGTCGTCAATAAACCGTGTTACCACACTACGTCTAGGAAATATTTTTCTCGCTGGTCGATGTAGCTCGTTAGCTATACTCTCTAAGGTTGTCATTATACTATAATATTTCTCTCACGCAGTTCTTCTAAAATAGATATAATTTCATTATTGACACCAGTATTACCAACACTTTGTGATGATGTCAGAAGATTTAATCTAGTTACTAGCTCATTCGGATCGTCATAATAAACTAATTGTGTTTGAGGTAATACATCTTTATATAAACCTCTGCCTGTCTTAGGATCAGGTGATGAAGTAAAATTAATCATATCTGTAGACATGTGATCTGCAGGTGAAAAACTGCTTGCTGATTGATTAAAATCAAATGGTTCAATTTCTTGTGTTATTTTTCTACGTTTAGCGTTAAATAACCCAAAAGGAGTAGAAGGTAAAGTATTGTTAAATGATTTTAAGCTAATTCGAGGAGTTGTATTCTCATTAATTTTAGCTATTTCTTCGTTAAACTGTTTTTCCTCCATTTTCATTCGATCATACAACGGTTTTACAACAGTCATCCATTTATGGTACCTCGAGGTTCTAGGTTTTCCATCTGCTTTTAAATGGACTCCAGAAGTTTTCAAAATATTGTAATAAGATTCTATATCTTCTATAGTCGTTTTTTTTGGTTCCTTCTCACATAATAAAGACCATAGTCCTGGTGTAAATTTATAATATTTATTAAGCAGCAATAATTTACCGTGACTAAAAGTTGCAGAGTGTTTTCCTATTTTATACGAATCACTATCTTTATCATAATGCAAACCATAGGATTTATCATAACGTGTTGATTTAGGACGGTTATTTAAAAAATTTACAAATGGTGAATTTAATTCGTTATCATCATCATCTTCACTAGTACATGAGGTTTCTGATTTATTTTCTAGCTCAGTTGACTGTGTGTTCCATATTTCATTTTGTTTTGTATGTGTACTCAATGGTTCAATTATTGGCTTAAATGCTTCACGGAAATAGTTTTCAGAATCTATAACACCGCGTTTCATTTCTATTATTTTTCGTTTAATATTTTTTTTTGATGTTATTAAATTTTCCAACAAGACTTTTTCTTTGTTCATTGTAAATAATAAATGTAATATACCTGTATCGTGTGACTACCGATAACACTATGCAGATAATTACTTTGTGACGGTATATTTATATAAGAGTATAAGCATATAAAATTATCTTATTTTAATGAACGTATGAAAACCACATCTATACCTTCCTTCATTAATTTCCCGAGTTTTATCGATGACCATAAACCCATAATCACTATGATTCCAACATAAATGAGAAATTTTGCGAAATTCTGAGAAATCCATATCTGTAGATGAATGATCGTTGAATATATGTCGTACATTTGTATCATCTTGTTTCAGTATTATTAAGAAGTTTGCGTTATCTCTTACTAGCTGTTTGGTTATTTTAGAATATGTCTGTGCTAAATAAAATACAGAGCTAGCACCCGAATGTCTACCCATACTAAAGTATTCTCTAATTACGGACTGTGGACCACATATCACATCGTCAAAAATGATGATGGAATTTTTCTTGGTTAAGTTTGGTTTTATAACCTTATCAGCGCTTGTAAATATGAAAAAATTAGCACCCTTTATATCATCTATTATTTTTTTCAATAAAACATATTTTTCCTGATTAGAGGTTTTTGAGTATAAATAAATATTTTCAAATCTTAACCCGTTTGCATGTGTGATCAGATTATACATTATATTTGTTTTTCCTGAACCACTGGGGCCAACTAGTATAGCACGTATAGTATCGGGTAATAACGAACCATGTCTTGATGGTTTTTTTACTACCTGAACATCTACATTTATAACATCTAATTTATCTTTCTGCTCAATCAAATTCATATTATTTTCATATAAATACTCTAGATTTTTTAAATTTATAGCCAGTTATAGATGGCGTGTTCAACTCGCAAGTGTAAGTCAGACAAGACTGGAAAAGGATTAGTAAACTCTCTTATAAATAGTCTCCCGTTCGAAGCCCATGTTTCAGGCTATCAGTATTGCGGCCCTGGTACAAAATTAAAAAAGAGACTAGATCGTGGCGATAAAGGAATAAACCCATTGGATGCTGCTTGTCGTGATCACGATATTGTGTATGCAACGAGTAAAAATTTAGACGATAGACATAAAGCTGATAAAGTGCTAGAAAATCGTGCTTGGGAGAGATTTAAAGCAAAAGATACACCTAGAAAAGAGAAATTAGTTGCGTACGCAGTAACAAACGCAATGAAAGCTAAAAGAAAAATAGGTATGGGTTGCAAACGGAAACGTGCTATAAAAACAAATTGTATACTAGCAGCGAAAAAAAAAAGAATCTCAAAGAAAAAGAATGGTGGTAAAAGGCTGATTTTAGCACCGAGGCAGTCAGGAGGTGTAATTCCCTTAATACCTATATTTGCAGGATTGTCGGCACTTGGTAGTTTGATGTCTGGAGGTGCTAGTGTGTATAATGCTGTTCAAAATTCAAAAAGAAAAAAAGGCAGTGGTTTGAAATCAAACAAAAATAGGTTAAGAAAAAAAAACTGATGATCACGCTACCTAACAGACCGCTTTCGTCTCAAGATATTATAAAATATGTCGGAAAGTTGAAAATCAATCATTTCCGTGGAGTCTTTTCACGTGATAACTTACCTAAAAAACCGCATACGATTGAATGTGGTGTATTAAACTTGGATATATCTTCAGGCGACGGAAGTCATTGGGTAGCGTTTTATAAAAATAAGGACAAAGTTGTTTATTTCGATAGCTTTGGTGATTTACCACCACCAATTGAATTACAACATTATTTTCATGAGTTTAAAATAGTATACAACTATTCTAACTATCAAGATTTCAATACATTTAACTGCGGTCATTTATGTCTTGAATTTTTACAATGTATGAATCTGTTACATTAAGTTTGACTGGAAATACAACTATATTATCAACGAATTATTTTCCGTCCCTAAATGTTTACGAGGATTCAGAAATAGCTTTGTTATCTTTGCAAACGTGCAATTCATTTCCAAATATTATAAATCCAACTAATAACCGGCTGAGAATAAAATCAATTCCTCCAGATAGAATAGCAAAAATTCAATTTTTTGTACCAGTCGAATGCCGTGACATAGAAGATATTAACAAATATATGGTAGAAGAGTTATCTCAAGTTAATAAAGTCTACGGAACAAAGCTGACATTCAGTGTACGTATTGATCCTGTCGATTTTAGAACGTATATAAAATGTAATGGAATACTAAACTTTGAGCATCCGCATAGTATAGCACCTGTTTTTGGGTATAGAAAGAAAGTTTGTGGACCGTTTCATGAAGAACATCGATCGGATAAAGCTGCAAATTTAAACACAATTAATTCTATAAAAGTAATGTGTAATATAGCACATGGGTCATTCAACAACCAACTTCAAAGCCATTCGATGTATGAGTTTTTCCCAAGTGGGAGAAGAGGAACAAAGGTTGTTCAATCTCCGGTAAACCTTATATATTACAGATTAAACAAAACAGATATTAATTCAATTACTGTTCAGTTAGTTGACCAAAACAATAATCCAATTGACAATTTTAACGAAACGTTAACAGTTGTTCTGCATATTAAACGTCACGGATCTCATCATTAAATTTATATCTTAGATTTTGTAATGTATGAGTCAGTTACTTTAAGTTTAACTGGGAATGCTACCATATTATCTGTAAATTATTTTCCACCTATAAACCTTTACGAGGACTCAGAAATAGCTTTGTTATGTTTACAGTCATTTAATTCGTTTCCAAATATTAATGATAATAATAATAAATTTTCTATACAAGTAGCTGAGAATGAAAACAATAATGATCCTATGATATGTTTTATTACATTGGAAGAGGGTTGTTATGAAATTGAAGATATTAAGCAACGAGTTAAGAAGCAAATAGATGACTATAATAGTAAAAACTTAACCAATTTAACATTCGACATTACAGTTGATCCTAACGATTTCAGATCGTATATAAAATGTAATGGGATACTACACTTTGAGCATCCGTATAGTATAGCACCTGTATTCGGTTTTGAAAAACGAGTATATAAGCCACACAATGAAATTCTTCGATCGGAAAAAGCTGTAAATTTAAACACAATTAATTCTATAAAAGTAATGTGTAATATAGCTCAAGGATCATTCAACAACCATCTTCAGAGTCATTCGATTTATGAGTTTTTCCCAAGTGAAAGGACAGGGTTGAAAGTAATTCAGTCACCACCAAATTTAATATATTACAAATTGAATAAAACAAATATTGATTCGATAACCGTTCAGTTAGTTGATCAAGATCATAATCCGATTGATAATTTTGCTGAGGCATTGACAATTGTGTTACATATTAAACGTTACGGATCTTGAGATGGGTTTAAAATTCAATATAAACCCACTACTTCGGATCAGTACAACTAGTCATAAGACTAAAGTGCTACCAGCAACATCAAATCAAATAAAAAAATTGACGGTGAAGAATAAAAAAATTTTACAAGCTTTGGGTTATCAATTAAAGCAGAATGCCTGAAAGTGATATTTTGGATATAACTTCACAGTACGAAACGGATTCTAAAATTACAAAAATTGAATATCATTCATACGCACCGTATACAACATCATTTAATAATAATGATGAAATACGTATATCGATCCAGCAAACGGATGTCTATCCATATCTACACGAAAGCTTTATTTTTTTGGAAGGAATAATTACTGATGCTACCAAAGTGAAACTAACTAATAACGGTTACTCTTACCTTTTTGAGCAAATACGGTTTGAAATCAATGGGATAGAAGTAGATAGCACGCGTGTTCTTGGAATCACTAGCTCGTTGAAAGGTTACTTATCCGGTACGCCAGACAACTACAATTGCTATGAAAATGCTGGCTGGAATTTTAAAAACGCAACGCAATCAGAAAATGATAAAGGTGAATTTAGTGCTTGCATTCCATTGAAATATTGGTTAGGTTTGTTTGAAGATTATAAAAGAATATTAGTGAATTCTAGATTGGAATTAATATTAACTCGAAGTCATAGCGATTTAAATGCTTTAAGTTTAAAAACTGGTGTAACTGCTTCTGAAGGTAAAGTCGTTTTAAATAAAATAGCCTGGATGGTTCCACATATAACTGTTGACGATGAAGAAAGGTTAAAATTATTGAAACTTATAGAAAAAGAAAAAAGTTTGTTTATTCCTTTTAGATCTTTTGAGACTTTTGAATATCCTGAACTCGGAACCGCTAAAAAAGTTGTATGGAATTTGAAAACTGCTTCAAAATTAGAAAAACCACGATTTATCATAATTGGATTGCAAAAAGGACGCAAAAATATGTTATCGAAAGATTGTAGTATATTTGACCATTGTAATTTAACAAACGTTAAAGTATTTCTGAACTCGATAGCTTATCCATACAATAATTTGAATTTAGATTTTACTAAAAATAATTTCACTTTATTATATAATATGTATACATCGTTTCAAGAATCATACTATGAAAAAAGTATTCGTAACCCGATATTGAGTCCTTCTACTTTTCTGACAAACGCTCCAATTATAGTCATCGATACTTCGAAACAGAACGATTCAGCTACTGCCTCGGCAGTGGATGTTCTATTGGAAATTGAAGCTTCAGAATCGCTTGCAGGTGTAACTGCTTACTGTTTATTAATTCATGATCGTATTGTAGAATATGTACCTTTTACTAGAGAAGTAAGGAAACTTGTGTAAATATAATTAAGAATTAATTTTTAACAATAAAAACTATTATTTAATAATTTGTGTTCTTTACTTGAAATAATTATTTTAGTTTTAAGATTTGCTAAAAAATTTGCTACACGAAGACAAAATTTGGTAGAAAATCTCTGTTTTGTGTTACACGGTAAATCTGAGTGCTCCAAGGGGGACATTCCCCCTTGAAAAAAAATTTTTACCGTGGAAAAGCTGGCTGTGAACATACAAATATATACTACTGACGATCAATAATTTCAGAATAAATATCCTCAGAAACAATATTATTAGAGGGATTGGCATCTAAGATAGATAATCTAGTCTCCATATTACTAATAGTATTTTTCAATAATTTATTTTCCTTAAAAAACTCTTCAAATTTCGTAGATAATTTATCCAACCTACTCTCAATGTCTGTAAACTGCTTCTCTTGTTTTTTTTTTTTATCATCACGGCTAGAGTTAACGAAAGTTATTAACTTATTTTGAGTTGTTTTAATATCTGTAATTGATTTTAATATTGTATCGAGCTTATCGTTAGTTGTATCGAGATTATCATTATTTGAAGTGGAGTTATCTTCATTAACCATTTTAGTGAAATTATAGAAAATTTAAATTTGTATGAATAAAATCACAATTTGTACAAAACAATAACGCAAAAATGCACTAGAGAGCAAAACGACAACAATGAGAAATGTGTTGATTGATCAAAAGCTGAACTGCAACTGAATTGTTCCTAGTATTATTTCTATAAACATTTAATTATTTCGTTCGCTTCTGCATATACTGTTTTAGACACATTTTACTATGTACATAAACATAATATATACCTCTAATAATTATATCTTATATAATATTATATGCATTTAATAATAAGAACGTATAGTATTTTGTATATATCTTGAAATGCCCATGCAAATATACAGGTGTGTTTCGTAAACTGCCCGCAGACGACTACTGCAGCTATATATTATATTATATTATTAAAAATTAAAAAATATCTATTATATTAGGAACCACAATCAATGTCAATTTTATTACTACTATAATTATACAAACAGCATACATAATTAATAAAAAAATATCTATATAGATATCAGATATCAGATTATCAACACACAATACAACGCGTCAACGTGGGCAGTATCTATCATTACTTATTAATCATTATCACTATTTTGTGTTCTTGTAACCTAACCAATTTCTTTATTATAATTTATAATATATTTTAATTACTCGACAGAATTTTAAGATATTTTATTTTATTATCCAAGTATATATTATCTAAGTATATTTATTGAATTTGAGTAAAAGTATTAGTTTAAAAACATTATCAAATTAATGATGTAAGTATTATATGTAACACAGACCTCAGCTATTATTTTTTTTAATTGTTTAAAGTCTATTGATAAATCGTTATACTAATAGTTCCAGTGGCGTATTGAGTAGTCGAGGAGTCCTGTCACACCACTTGGTTTGTGTAGTATACAGGCAAGGCAATATAGTATATATGGTTCCCCTCACCTTGGGAGGTTTCTAGAAAAGCCACTGCATAGTTTTTGTCAAGCGTAAAAAAATACAAGACATGTGGGTTAGTAGATGTCGCTCTGCTGTACAGTAGATTACAAGTTGGTCAATATAATGGATGGTGTTAAATTTGAATTCAATGATATAATATCATTGTATAAGAAAAACGATTTTGATCGAAAATTGTCAGTCAGCTTATGATATTACTAAGTATATTTGATGATATTATTGTGAATAAAGTAATTATATATTTACCTATTTACGTGGACCCTTGTTTAAAATTATCAATCCTTAGCTATACAAGTTGTATATTTTATACATTTTTAATTACAAAATAATTATTACATTTTAAATTTGATAAATCTTGTCAAAATTCAAACTTAAAATGCTTATAAAAAAAATTGTACCTTTGTATTTTTAATATTTTTCAACTGCTATTGTACCAATATATCAGGAGCCTTGCATTCAATTTTCATGCTTTTTTACCAAACAAATAAAATTTTATTGATATTTATAGAAAAAAAAACTTAGAAAATTGAAAAGTGCAAAGTCCGTAAACAGCTCAAAAAGAGTCAAATTATTTTCAAAATTGTAGGGAGTATAGAAAATGCTTATATAAACATTCATTGAAGTTTTCAAGTGTCTACAAACATTTGTTTTTTAATGACAACAAAATAAGAAAATCGTCACATGAGAAATCAAGTGAATATCAAATGTTGTAAAAATATGAATTTCAAACGCTCGTAAAAATTTAATTTGATTTGCTTGTAGACATTTTTTTTGATAAAGGTAGACAAACTTATAAAGAATCTTGTATTACATTTTCAAATCTTAGATTTAAACGGGAAAAAATATATGAATTCTCAACTCAAAATAATTTGCTAATTTTCGTGATTTTTCCGTATTTTGTCAATATTTGAACTTTAAATGCTTATAAATAAAAACTGTGACTAAGGATTTTTAAATTATTTCATATATAATTTTAACAATATAGTAGGAGCATTGTGCTAAATTTTCAAGTATTTTTACTCAACAAATGAAATTTTATTGACATTCATAAAAAAAAGACTAATAAAATTGAAAACAGAAAATATTACTAAACAGTTCAAAACAAATCAAAATATTTTGAAAATTTTATTGTGTATAGAAAATGCAAATATAAACAACCAGTGAAAATTTCATGTATATACGTTCATTTGTTTTAGATTTACACCAAAAACCAAAATCGATTCTCTCAAAAACAGATTTTGCGTAAAAATTCCCGTTTTTCCTTAAATTTTCTTTTGTTTTTCACGGCACTTTTGAAAACTACTAGGAACTTTTGACTTTTGACTCCCCAAAGTACCGATTAGATGCACTTTACCATCAGAAAAGATACTGTTGAAGAACATCCAAGCAGTTTTACTGTCCTAAAAGTTGATGACAGACACAAAAAAAAAAAAAACACACACATCATTCAATACATTCATCGTTCCACTCAGAATCTAAAATTCTTATCTATTTTTTTATCTAGATAAATTCCAATCTATTGGAGGAGAATAATATGATGAAAATATCCAAATTTCTTCGTAATAGATTCGTGATACCTAGTTATTACCAGTGGCGTAGCCAAGAATGGTGGGGCAATGCGCCATCGCAGGAGATATCACAATGGGCCAATCCTGTAGACTCTGTAACGTTCAGTGACACTGTACAGTAAGGTGTTGTCTGTTGAGTGTACCACATCTTCGATCAAGTTAGTTGAAGCCACTGTAGTCTGTAGTGGATCATGGATGTGTGATTGCATAATTATTACGGTCCGGGGTTTTAAATTCCGCAATATTACGTTCCGGGATATTAAATTCCAGGATTGAACGTTCCGTATTATTACTTTCCGGACTTTTATAGCCCCCCCCCCCCCGTTTTTTCCAAATCTAGACATAGGTAGTGTTGTATATTCAGTACTCCACACAGCGATGGCACACGTAAAATATAAGTATTAAACTTAAAAGTATCATAACATTTACGACCAGTGGGCCCATAGGCCATTAGTGAGTAGACAATTTTAATGTACATTATTACGATTTAATTTATTCAATAAAGGACTATAAAATACGTATGTGTTTTATTCATATAAGTAATCCACGATTATAGCCAATAGATAGAAAGAACTTACCTTTTGTTTTGCACCGGTTAATTGTTAATAAAATACCTTTATACCTAATTAGTAAGACCTAATTAACAATAACTAATAAGAATAAAATAAAATACTTAAAAACAATAAAATATTTATATCATACATAAAAAAAAATATATATATAAAGACAAAGTTAGAAATCACTAACTTAATTTAAGTTATATATGGTATGTAAATATTTGAAAAACGGAATCATATGGTTATATCATGGCGCCATTCTACACGCTCGATAGTCCATATTTAACCAATGGAAATTATAACCAATAGGCCTTCTATATTTACAGTTTATCCTGTGAGGATATAACCATTATCCGTAGAGGGGTAGGTACTCGTCCCTAGGAAAAACTGGTTTTGGCCATTATACCTATTTTATCAAAAAAAAAAAAAATACTATTAAAAGAGATTAATGAAAATAAAAGTTATCTATTTATATTAATTTATAAAAAATAATAAAATATATTTAGTTCTTGCCTATGTCTTGTCTAATCTAATAAAAGAAAACGGATTTATGATATTATATTTATTATCTCAGGAGATATCGCAATGGGCAAATCATGTAGACTCTGTATAGTTCAGTGGCACTGTACGGTAAGGTGTCGACTATTGAGTGTACCTCATCTTTGATCAAGTTAGTTGAAGTCACTGTAGTCTGTAGTGGATCATGGATGTGTTAAATTGTGGATTAAATCATTGGGTGAAAAATAAGATACAGTGCTAAGACAGATAAGCCTATATTATTAAGTATATATTATTACTAGCTGATCCCGTGCACTTCGTTTCCCGTTAAATGTACCAAATCTATATAACTCAAACTTTGTTCAGTTGGTTACTTAATATTCGGTGTATGGTGTTCAAAATTTATCTTAACTTTTCTGTTGCCTGGATTAAAAATTCTGATTCGCAGCAGTACAATATCAGGTAGGCAACCTACCTGCGTTAGATCGCAGACCCCGTGCTGTTTGTACTGTGAGGATTGCGAGTTTTTTACGCTCAACAAAACAACCCACGAGAAAGGAGGAACACCTCGCTCGTGAACCACGAGCCGCACCACGTGTAGGCCCGAAAGCCAGGTCGGTGGAACTCGTAGGTTTTTGTTACACGCATTGGCAAGTGAATGCCAAAGATTTATTTAAGGGAAAAGAGGGTAACTTATAATTTAATAAATAATAAGATTGAAGTTAGATGTGGTTTGTATTTTACAAAGACAGATATGATAGTTCGTTTGAATATTTAACATTTTTTACATATTAATAATTTGGTGCAATATTATAACAATATTATATATATAAAATATATTAGTTATTAATGATAGGTACTTGCTACCTACTATAAGTAACATACGGTTAAGGTTGAATTATTTTATTGCCGAAAAAATTGCACTTATTTTAATATGACTTATTGTAGTGTAGTATGTGTTTATAATTGGATGTATAATATAATGAAATATACCTAACATAATATAATATAAAATTGTTTTATACAATTTAATTTATATTTATCTTCAAATAATTAATCAAAATATGCTTCTTCCTCTTCTCAATTCAACATTTTTTTAAGAAACTTTTTCCTTGAAGTTTCATATTTAATATGCATTTTACAGAAGTAATCCAACGGTTTTTGACACGATTCTACAAAATAAATTGGTTTTAGATTAGTTGAGTATGTTCGTTAAATTCCCCTTCCAAAAACACGTATAGAACTCGGTTTGTTTACGTATATAAAGAATAGTTTTTAACGCTCAAACCAAGCAAACACACTAATTTTATCGTACTTATTTTAAGTATGAAAATATTGAAATTTTTTTTAATGAACTAAAACCAATTTTTTTAATACTTTCCGATTTTTTATAAATCTTACCAATACTTTGTACAAAGATATTAATCGCCCTTACACGATTGACGGTAGTATTGATTCGGTAATATACCACAGCAGCAATATGGAGTATAATATTACCAACAAAAATGAGGAATAATATTTTATTTTATTTTACAATACGGGACGAACCATTTAATAACACGAATATAAACAATAATAATTTGCTTTATGGAAATGAGGCTCAATTTTTAGATGGAGAATGGTCAGTATTAGTAATACGCAAAAGATCCGTGTAAGATGTAATGCCAAATCCTTAACTAAATTATTACTCTCAATTTACTCGTAATTTCCATTGTGCACGGAATCCGGACATATGTTCTTTTCTTTTGTCTTTCAACTGGTTTGAAACTATAGTGTCTCTTAATATAGACCAGGCAACCAATGCAGTATGATGCTCTGCATTTCTGCGCACTGAATTTTGTTCCCGAGGTTAATTATTGTCCGTCTCAATTCCCTCTGTGGTTTTCCAAAGAACTCAAATCTATAGTTCTTTCTAAAAAGCGTGCTCATGCTAAATATAAAGTGTCTCGTTGTCCCAGAGATTATAATGAGTTTTCTAATCTCCGGGCACGTTATAAATATGAATACAAAAGCTGCTATAAATCGTTCTTAGCTTAAACTGAGTGTTAGCTAAAAACCAATCCTCGGTTCTCGGGAGTTTGTCCGGAAGAATTAATCCAGTGACGGGATTCCATATACTGTTAATTTTGACGAAAAGGTTTCGGGTCTGAATCAATTCCTAGCCTCTTCTCTTCTTATTTCAGCACCGTATACGCCACTTCCTCTTCCAACCAAATTCCAGTTATTACTTTTCTCATTTTAATCCACCAAGTAATTGTTCCTTCACCACAAATTATGTCAAATTGGGTTTATCTATGTTAAATACTTCAAAATCTGCTGGTCCTGATGGTCTGCCAGGGACGTTTTTATATAAATTAAAATCAGCTCTATGCTTTCCCCTGTGGTTGATATTTCGTCGCTCCCTTGACACGGGAACTTTCCCATCTATGTTTAAGATTAGTTCAATAACGCCTGTATATAAATCTAGTGATAAAACTGATGTAAAGAATTATAGGCCTATTTCGATCCAAAATCATATTGCTAAACTCTTTGAGCAGCTTGTTCTGAAGTGTATTCAGCTATCAGTTAATTCTATCTTAGTTTATAAACAATATGGCTTTAGGCCTATCTGTTTTGCTACTACAAATCTGATAGTTTTTCATAATTTTATATTGGAGGCCATTGAAAAAAGGACTCAGGTGGATGTGATTTTTACGTATTTCTCCAAAGCGTTTAACCATAAAATAATAATTTAAGTTTTATATAAATCTGGATTCAGGAAGCCCATTCTTTCATGGTTCAAATCATCTTTATCCGGAAGTGTCCAATGTATTAATGTAAAATCTTAGGATGTAAATCTGAAGCAGTCTGTGTACCTTCAGGTGATCCTCAAGGGGGGCACTTCTCCTCGTTGTTGTTTTCTCTATTGGTTAATTGTCTAAAATTGGTTATTCCAGATTCTATGTTCCTTATGTTTGCTGATGATTTGAAAATCTTCAGGGTAATTGAGTCAATAACTGATTGTGTTACCTTCCAGAATGAGCTTGATGTTCTTGTTTTGTGGTTCAATTCTTTGGGACTAAATTTCAATGTAAGAAAATTCCAATCCATGTCTTTTGCCAAAAATAGAAATATTATTAATTACACTTACTTGATAAATGGTTTAAGCCTATATAGTTACTAGGAAGAAAGACTTGGGATTCTTTTCTGTCCAAATCTCAATTTTCATTACCATATAGAGGCAGTTTGCTGTCGTGCGTTAAAGATGCTTGGCATTGTTATACGCACGTCAAAATAATTTAAGCTCATTAGTTCTTTCAAAACTCTATATTGCTCTCTCGTACGGCTTCTTTTAGAATATTCTTCCATTTTTTGGGACCCTTTTACGGCAGCTGACTCTTCTTGCATTGCGAGGGTCCAAAGGCGTTTTTGTTCTTCATCATCATTTACTTTGCAAATTCAACTGAGATGTGCTCTGTATCTCTTTCATGCACAGGTTTTTGTATGTTATTCAGACCTTAGTTGCACGTGTATTTAAATTTTTTTTTTTTTGATATTTATATTTAAAAATATGTTTAGAACAATTACCAAAAAAAAAAATTTTTAGTTATGAAACTCAGGAGTTACAATATGTAGGATTACGTATATCTCACCGTACATACTGAGCTCATATTTACTCACACACTGTGCCTGTACGTATAATAAATTTTAGGATTCGATCATTTTTTTTTTCTTTGTCTACATTTAATCATTGGTATCTATACATTCCTACTATTAACTATGATAACATCAAATAATATAGAATACGGGTTTATAGTTTATACACATTGATTGAACACCTTACCTAGTAAAATAAATTAAAAATAATAAATTAAAAAAAAAAAACTATTATTACTCTTTTACATATATTTGTATTAAAAAAATCAAGTACCTTCATAATATATATAAATATATAACTAAATCATATTAAAATTTAAAAAAATATGTATCAATACATTAAAACTTATATCAAATCATAGTTTCAAGACTTTTTATCAGATTTATCGTAAATAATAATAAATTAAAATTGTATACAGTTTTTAATTTAAAAAACTACTACTACTACTATTATATTTGCTTATATGTTTATATGTTTCATTATTGGCTTGCACTGACTTCAAACTGAAAAAAAAATATTTTTAGTTTTGTTCTAAATTATTTTAGTTATATTATTATCTTATTCTAATTATTTACCAGTTTTACTTATGATGATCAGCAAAACAGTTTCGGTTTTTTGTAATGCAAAGTGGAACGTTACATACTGCACACATCCACTCAGTTCTAACTTCTTTTTCTCTTGTGCTGCATTTTGCACATCTTCTTCTTCTCGATATTTTCGGTTGATGAGCTGATTTTCCTTAACGAAGAGAGTCAGGTACAAAAGGCTTGTATTTTTTAATTTCCGCTGGTGATTTTTTAGTGCTTTTAGATTGACGTTTACATACAATTGTTTTGTTTAGTAGCTCCCTTGAAATATCACGTCGGAAGTTTTTCATAGTTATTGTTGTTCCAGTGGATTGTGTTTCCAACTGCTATATCGACGACATGAAAAAATATACGGTGCCACCATTTTTGGCTTTTGCGGTCAATTTGGCAGGACTTTCTGTTTTTATCTAATTTATCGACGTAATTCGTGTTTTCATTATAGTCTTTTAACACTTTCGGGCAAGGTATCATTGTCAAAGTTCCGTCTTTAGCTCTCCTAGATACAATATCAGTGTCAGTTGGATTATGGAAATTAGATAAAAGACTAACTGATCGTTTATCTTTCCATTTAATAATTGATATTGAATATTGATCGGTATTCCAATCATATTCTCCATGTTTTAAGGACTTGTCATCTTTTAGCTGTGGTAAATATTTTCTTGTCATGTTTACTGTTTCACAAGCATAAATCCAATTTGATTTCAAGTACGACATAAGCGGATAACTAGTGAAATAGTTGTCAAAGTATAAAAAATAGTTTTTATTTTTAAGTGGGCAGATAAGTTTTTCACTACATGTGCTCCCAAATTTTTTTCTACCGTATCACCGGACTTTCCTGTATATACATCAAAATTCCAAAGGTACCCGTACTTGTCTGCCAAAGCCCATACTTTATATCCTCTTTTTATGGGTTTTTTAGGCATATATTGTTTGGATGAATGACGGCCTTTAAATTTTATCATTGATTCATCTAATGCTACTATTCTATTTGGATTGTATACTGCCTGACTATTTTTTTAAATTAAATTGAGAAATCGCCTTACCTTGTACAATTAATCGTAGTTGGCGTCTCCTTTTTTTAGAATTACGGAATTGTCGTTCAGATGTAAATGTGATAACAACCAACTAAACCTATTCACTGGCATAATATTACTTATATAATCGTCGTGTGAATCTGGAGCAGAAGACCAGTGATCCCGATAGCTGCATTGTTTTTTTATACCCATAGTGAATTCAAACCAATAAAATCATTTATTTCATTAGTATTTGTTTCTGAGTAAGGTTTTCCATTTTTTAAATAAATTTGATTAGCATATAAATTTGTTTGAAATGTAATATAGTTAATTATTTCATCTGTGATTAAAAGTTTAAATTCAGACAGCGGAGTAATTTCAGTTATTGTATCTAAAATATTAGTTGGCCTTCGTGAACAGTCAAATGGAACAATTTCAATATTTATATAATTTTTTTTCGACCAAATAGGTTCAATAAACTCGGTTTGTTGAAATGTACCATTTTCAGGTATAAAATTTTTATCTGGTAAAGGCACAGCGATTTCTTAATTTTCTCTTATTTCAATATTTTGTTGAATAGGAGGAAAAGTTCGGTGGTTATTAGTAACATATTTATTATTTGTTATTTCATTTTGATTTATTCTACGACTGAATCGTGTTTTTTCGGACCTGGTAAAATATATGATCTATTTTCTTCAATGTTAAAAATGTCAACATCTTCTTCTTCGTTATCTGAAGAACTATACGATTCAACTACAACAAATTGTGGACAGGTTGGAACAGAAAACTTTGGGAAATATGTTTCATCATCGTCCGAGTTGTCTACTGATGAAATACTGTCGTCATCAGATGGTAAATCTTCAAAAATAATGTCATTTATTTAACTTTCTTTCACCAATCGAGACATATTTAAAAAATATCACGCGTACTTTTAAAACTACAAACACGTAAAACACAATTATATGAACAAAACTCGCGAGTATACCGATTACGGCGTCGAAACGTGTACTGACGCGACTAACACTTATTGCACGGTGGGATATATAATGGACGCTCATAATACTCAAATACTTAAATCGATAGTGTTCTAAAAAAAGGTATTCGTGCACTACAGGTATAAACATTTATCAGTCCTCTATGATGGAAAGCGTTAATACACGCTTATAATTAGGTATACATACTTGTTGTATAATATATTTTATACTGTAGTCCAAAATCTATAAATATGTGAAAGTTTCCTATTATTTTTGGTATAACTATAATCCCAACAAAAACATTCTGCCAAATTCCGTGTGAAAAAAAAATGACTGTAAAAGTTACAATATAATTTTATAGCAAAGTCAATGAACAATAAATATAATGTATGTTAAAATAGTGCCCCAAATAATTGATCTTAGGTTGGCGATTTCAAAACACTTTAATAGTTTACACTGCCTATTTCAATAATGTTATACCATACTATTATATGCTCATTATAATATGCTAAAGTATTTTGAACTTAAACTTAAGTAACGAACCTAAGTCAATTATTCACCAGACTATTTGAACATGAATGATACCTAATAGTTCAAAGACTAAGTTATAAGATTGTATCACAACTTTTAGAGCTTATTTTTTATACTAAGCGTTTTTTGTACAAAGAGCTAGGGGGAGTGTTTTTATTAGGACATCACTCTCATTTTTAGTATAATTTCAAGTGTTAAAGATGAAAAAGTTAAAATTTTATGAATTTTTGACTGAACAATTATATACAAAATGTGATAGTTGTCTCGTGGCTCAATAAGAGTAAAAACGATTTGACAAATGAAAATTTGAAAATTTGATCATGTATGGTAAGTGGTAAATTTAACATTTGGTGAAAATTTCAAATCTCTAAGATTGTTAGTATTTGAATAACAACAACTAATCAAAAATCGATGGATGAAAATTCGTTAATTTGACGGTAAAATTCAAATATCGTAAAATGTTTAAATTTTTAGTTTTTTTTCATATGTGTTACGTATAATATTATGATATGTATTTTAAATTTAATATTTTCTAAAAAAAAAAAATTTTCTTTTCCTTGATGTTAATCCCTGATTGGCTATATGATGGCAAAGAGAAATTACCCACTCTTAAATTTAGTTATATGTAAGCTGTGCATATTTGTACACATTCATTTGAATGGTTGTGGCCAAATATAAAATATAGAGATCGGAAATCATTATTATAACAAAGAGAAAAAATATTTATTTTCTTTAACCAATTGCAACCAATAACAAATATTTACAAATAAGAAAAATATTAGTTTTTATGATTCAAATAATCTCTATGTAACCCACTCCTAAAAATTAGACTTCGAGTTGCACATCCTTGAGTAATGGAATTCTTGTGTATCAAATTCAAGAACCATAAGTATGATGGACTTGGATGTGGGTCAATTTATTACACACACACACGCGCGCGCGCGCGCGCACGCGCATGCACGCACAGTTTATTTTCACAATATAGATTGTGTAATAAAAAAAGTTTATTATTCCGGAATGTAATTATTTCAATTGGCTCGAACCATGAAGTATAATAATATTCCCGATTCCACATGATAAAATTGGAGGAATAAGATTATTTAACACTGTCTACCCATTGATATAAAAATTTAAAATCAAAAATTCCTTAACATTGAATATTAGAAGATTGTTTGAGTCAAATTAGGCGTTATAAAATGTAAATATATAGCTATTTTTTTTATAATTCCAAATGTTCGAATTATAAGATAGTTGATGTAATTTTTATTCTTTATATAATGAATGAAAATATGGGATGATTTAATTAGTTTTTAGTTTTTAGTTTTAATATAATATAATATTTTTATAGTCAACTAGATACAGTCTATGACTCTATCCCAAGTAACGTAATCAAGGTAGTGGTTGGGAGATTTCAATGCAAAAGTTGGCAGAGAGCAATGGTTCAGACCGGTGATTGGAAATGAAAGTTAACATTATATCTCTATTTGCGACGACAAGAGGCATGACAATTTCAAGCACACTATTTCAACATAAAAACATTCATCAGCTATCGAATTCACCGTAGTCTAAATATTTTTAAAAGCATATATTTTAAAAAATTTGTATAGCAGAAAATTCCACTCAATGGTTATATATAATTTGTACACAAAATTAATTAAACTATATACGTACAGGACCCAATTTTCACTAAAAAAAATAATAGTGATATGTGATTATTATCTGTATAATCATACTATGAACCTACAATAAAATTTTATAATAATCAAAACATCGTAATGTTTTTAAAATTAAAATATTCAGGTATTTAAACCGATTTGAAATCGATTTAAGTATTTTATGAGTTATTAATATAGTAAAATATTTTTGAAATCACAAGTTGATTCATTTTTATTGTTTAAGAACTTTGCATCTTCAAAATCAAATGGAAGGTGAATAATAGGTCTTATCACATAAATTGAATTAAAAATTAAACTAATCAAAAATAAATAATTAAATAATACAATAATATGCACGTACTATATACATCTAGAAATCAAATAATAAACATACTATTTAATAAATGTATAAAGAGAACATCATTTTTGTCCTACAAATTAATTATATTATAACCAATAATTTCACAACGATTTACTTTTGAGAGTCAAGCGTTTGCAAGAATTTATGTATTATTAAATTGTATTATAATTTAAGTTATTGCAGTAATTAAAAAACAAGTTATGAATATTACATTTCCACTGTAAATTATAATCAATTAGAACAGAGGTTACCAAATTGTTTGGTCGTGACCCATACTAGTGGATAAACAATAACCGTATTGAAAAAATAAAAATAGCACACTATTTTCCGTTCTACAAGAGAGTGCGACGGCCACGCGCATCGAAATAAATTAGCTCCGACGTTGCGAGGCCAAATTTCCCCCACCATGCGGCGTCCACTCTCACTCCTCTTAACTTAGTGCTTTAACTAATATCAAAATTGCAGTCCTAATTTTTTTTTATAGCGTTCCGTTTAAAAATTAATTTGAATGGACTCCATCAAAACCACAAACATTTAAAACAACGATTCCATGCAAAATAATATTATTATGTACCTATTAAAATATACTAAAAATTATTAAATAATACGTACCTTCTATGTTTTTTACTGAAACTGATGATGTTTAATTTATTATAATTAAGTAAAATAAATTATACTATTATAGGCTATATATATAATGTATATTATGTATATAATTATCATCATGATTAAATAAGATAATATCATATTTTTTTGGGGGAAAAGTCTATGACAAGGCGTGGAGGAGTCAAGCTTGCGAAATATGGCTAAGGGTGTAAAATCCACCAAGTTATGGCGTCGTGCCTTCCCGTCACACTGTGGTTTATCAATATATTAATATTATATTATTTCCACTGTAAATTATAATCAATTAAAAGATAAATAATGATGACCATTATACTTATATGTTCTCTTGTTAAGCAAGTTTAACGAGTCCACAATAAGTTTTTACGTTTTGCTAATATTGTTTTAAGAATTCCCTGTCTACTACACGACTACTCATCATTATCAAATCTAATTGGCCTTTCCCCGTTGGCCCGTCGAAGATGAACTGCTGGTATTAGATTTATTGAAATACTATTAAGAGACAAAGTTGAATCCACTAATATTGTTTCATTGATATTATGCTTTAAGGTACCCTGATGTTCCACTAGAACTATCGCTCCATTCCATGTCACCCCAAACTATTTAGTGAATGAATCGCTGAGAAAGTCAATGACAAACGCCACCGCGGACTCTATTTTTTTTAGTTTAAAAGGTTTTTCACTTTATAATTTTTTGGGAAGGCTAATATTGGTGGGGCAGTGGCATAAATCCGTAAGACAGCTATCTGTGTGTTATATCATCCGTGGTCTCACAATTCTTTATTATTTATTTTTATTCAATTTCAGTATATTTTAATGTTCAGTGTTCAATTTTATATTCCAATATAACATGTACATTAATATCCTTATCTCTCATTAGTTGACAAAGTTCAAATGCCTGTAGAGACTTTCAATATTCACCGAATATTTATATGAGCAATAACTAAATATGACTTAATTTACATTATCACTTTTGGCTCTTTTTGTGTTATTTATATAGATATTCAAATTGTTTTTTTCAATTTAAGTAGGTATAAAAACAATTATATTCGGTACAAAATTGCAATATTATGTAATACAAGGTTCCTCTTAACTTAGTGCTTTAATTAATATCAAAATTGCAGTACTAATTTTTTTTATACCTTTTTGTTTAAAAATTAATTCGAATGAACTCCATCAAAACCACCACGAACATTTCAAACACCGATTCCATTCAAAATAATATCATTATGTACCTATTAAATATTAAAAATTATTAAATAATACGTACTTTCTGTATTTTTTACTGCAAATGATAATGTTTAATTTATTAGAATAGAGTGAAATAAATTATACTATTATAGACATATATATAATGTATATCATGTATATAATTATTATCATGATTAAAGATATTATCTAGCTTTTTGGGGGGAAAAAGTCTATCACATTATTATAATTTATTACTCAAAACATTAATAATTAATTAATTATTATAATAACGGTACAGTAAATGAAACAAATAAATAAAAACTACGCTTCTGAAAATGTCAAACCGATAAGTGAACTTGTAAATCTGCAATTTAAGGTTCTTGTGAACAAGACCGAATAGTATAGCCACCCTATTAATTCAACATAGATAGATAACATTGTTTTTAAGAAATCTATAACAACTAGGTATATTATCAAATAATGAAAAGGCGTTTTCTTCAGAAACACATTCACATTATAAAGTAAAATTGTGAAGCTGTAACGGTATACATCATGCGTTAGCAGTGTAATATCAACACTTTCAACGATTCAAGAACACTTTTTGAACAGACATTCCTCCGATACAGGATATAAATTAACAACACTATTTAATTTGTTATCTGGCCATTCCAGGAGAAGAGGAAGTAAAATTATGACAATCAACGTAAAATAAACTTACGAAAATTTGCTGCAAAAAATAAATATAATATAAAAAAGTTTTCAATAATACAATTAGATATTCATAATTGAAAATGTATGAATACTGACATGATCATAAATATTGACTGTCCGTATCATATTAGGTACTATGTGCATAATAATTACGTATGGATATATAAAAATGTCCTTATTCTATCGTCTGCTTCACATATGGAGGATATTTAATTGCAGAACCCCCGACTCAGGTGCTGGAATAATTCCAATATTGATAAAAAAATAATAACAGCGATTGAAACGTTCCTTATTAACATGACATTTTTTAAAAACAATTTCTCATACTTAAATATTACGAACAACGTATAATCTAATGTTTCTGATCTTCAATGTTCATATTTATCTACAAATGGATATTCAAGCTAATGGAAAATATAATTAATATTATATCTGATACTATTATCTTGAAGTCTCACACAGAATAAAATAAAAAAACAAAAATATACGTACTTATATGAGCTACAAACAATTATAATTACAATTAATAAATAATTAACAATACGTAATACCTATATTATTATAAAATTAATTCAACATTTCAGTAAAGTGACATTTTATTTTAAAAATGAATAAGTAATCAATAGTTTTTTTCAAATAATATGATGCAAGTAAAGACAAATTTCAAACCACTATCATAATTCACAAGTTGGACGTACAATCTGCATTTGCAGTCGCTAGGTCGTTTATATTATTTAGTTTGAAAGGAATCATATTTAAAATAAATACAAAATAAGTCGCCACGTTTTTTTTTTTATAATTGAAAATTAAATAGTAAAAATATTGACAAAAGTTTAACTGATATTATAGTTTTTATTTAAAAAATATCCCGTTTTTGTAATTTGAATGACATTATTGTGAATATAAAGTTATTGATATTATAATATACTAAGCACCGTGCAATAGAATATTATACTTCATTACAACACAAGTTTGCAATACAATATAAAACACACAAATTACGTACTTTTAAAAGTTTCTAAATAAAAAATACAAATAGGTTTAGGTATGCAAGGATAATTTTTATATTAATTGGCTTAATAGTAATTAAACATGTAAACAAATTTCTAGACATTTAAGTTAAATACTAATATCATCAATAAAATATTAGCAATATATTTAGTTGTAAACATAATAACTATCTACAACAAGTGCATTATATAATTATGTTTCTATTTAGATTTAGATGAATAAACTATTACAGGACCAATTTACAAGTTAATTTAATATTTTTTTAATAATTTTATTTAGTAACATTATGGTTCTGATCATGTATCTAGTCACTTAAAATAGAAAATTCTAGTTTTGTGAACATACAAATAATTTTTTAAATACAATACCTACATTAGAAATGGAATATCAAACTATATTTTCTTGCCTATATGCCACTTAAAATACTTATAGTTCCGAGTATTTGTACGAAACTTTCTTGAGATATTGTATAGTTTTCTAATAAAATTAACAGACGAAAACACATAACTAACCACTGTGTGACGGGGAGTATAAAACCATTCCCTCGGGGGTTTTTACACCTTTAGCCATATGTCGCGAGGGTGGCTCCTTCAACACCAATGCATATGAGCTTTTTTTCCATGGAAAAATAAATAAAGACAGGAGATTTATGCTTCTGTGATTTATTAGTATTATGTAACTGCATGACTACGCAGTACGCACCAGTATGAATTCTACTTGGCATTTCCCTGTTAGCTCAAAAAAGACAAACTGCTGGTCGTTGGACGTAGGTGCAAATACATTATAATTTCTGGAGAGGCTAAGATTAGTGGGGCAGAGGCAGAAAGTGACACCTGTAAGACGATGATCGTGTATCATCCCGCCACAAGAGCAGTGTTCGGATTAGATAAGTAGTTTTTTATCTAGATAAAGATAAAGATAAAAATAAATAATTTTTTATCTAGATTAAAAAAAAAGATACAATTTTTTTTTAAAATGGGTTTTAAATTTAGTTATATTTTAGTTGGGCACTAGGAACATAATAATAATAATGATATAAATACAAATAATTACATTATTTATAAACCATAAACTTCGTTTGAGAGTCTGTATGAATATTTAAAATGTGTTTGTACAATTTCGCGATTTTTATCAATACAACATGTATCTAGATGAATTCATTTAGATTAGTAAAAAAATTATCTAAGATGAACGTTTAAATAACTTGTAACTATTTATCTAGATAAGATAAAAGATGAACAAATAATTATCTAGATATTCATCTGGTTAAATTTATCTAGATAAGTCCGAACACTGCACAAGAGCCTATTTTATTTTATTGGTATTAAATTTCAATATACTTTCATTTTATGTTGCAAGACGACATGTACATTATAATTCTTATCTCATATAATTTACAAAGGTCCCACAAAAAGTAATCAAATACCGTGTTCATCACACTATAATTTATGTTTATATATTAAGTTAGGTTAAATTCA
Source organism: Metopolophium dirhodum (assembly GCF_019925205.1). Lineage (NCBI taxonomy): Eukaryota > Metazoa > Arthropoda > Insecta > Hemiptera > Aphididae > Metopolophium > Metopolophium dirhodum. The sequence continues at coordinate 33,814,403 of NC_083565.1, read as the reverse complement.
TATTTTCAATTCAGACTATGCTAAATAGTTTGGAGATACGAAGTATCAATCGTAATAGCCATGTATATATTCTATATATATTAAGTGTTGGATAAGATAGTGTTCGCCATATTTTACTAACAATTTGAGTTGTGGAGTAGTTGTCGGGTTTATCATTTCGTCTCTTCAATTGTTTCAGATGTTGATTTGTATACGATTCTGTTGGAGCCGATTAGGTCTGTGAATTTAGTAAGTAAATTTGAGAAATAATTACGCCTTTGATGAAGAAAGTTGAATGCAATATTGTTTTTGTTGATGTGCTTGTGTGTGTGTGTTTGTGTGTGAATTTATCACTGATTATTGGGATTATTTCCCAAACGCTCTCGACTTATATTGCTAATCGTGCTTGTCATATAAGTTATATTGTAACAGTTGTACGACAGTTGTGACCAACCGTTATTGTATAACAGTACAAAGCCTAGTCACTTTCTAATTGTTCTCGATTAAGCATAACTATTGAACTAGTTAAATTGTTTATTTTGTCAATAAAAACTACAGTTTTGATTTTTGAATCTACTATAAAACACACATTGTAACAGAATAGTTGAATTCATTGTAAGTAAACGTGGAAAATCATTATTAGTTTTAGATAATTATACATGTTGTATTAGATCAATAACAAATCCACTGGTTAAACTTGTTTGCGACGTATTTCAAAATATTGCAAAGCAAAAATGTACCTACACTGTAGGTACAATAATGCTGTGGTACATGATGATTGTGAAAATTTAATTCATAAACATGAGCTTTTCGGGCAATAATATCAAAGCAAATTGTAAACAATGCCTGTAAGAAAAATTCAGTGGACGATAGCAGTAATAAACTAAACAAAAATAACCTAAAAGATATTGGAAAAAATATAGAAGCTTGTGGATTCACTACGACAGACATCAAAATGCTGTAGAAAAATACATATGAAGCTCGACAGAAAGTGTTATCTACCAAACCAACCAATTTACAAGAAGTCCACGCATTTTTAGAAACAACAGATTTAAAAATAAAACGAGGTGAAGGTTTTTTGTTAATTAATGATTAATAATGAATAATGATCAACAACAACATTGTTAATTTTTCATGTTATACGATTATTTTATTTCTAAAAGAATTTGACACATCATGGTATATGGATGGAACATTTAAGTACCTATTTAGAACGGTTTTTTACCCAACTTTCATATATATATACACGTTGAGTACTTTGCTTCACATAAGGTAACCCTGATACCTAGTAATAATATCACACACCGAGGTCGAGTCTCCCAGACCTTGTTAATATAAGCAGAACGACACAGAACGAGCCAAAAGAGAGATAGGTGAAGAGGAGACGTTACAATTTATGGGCCCAAAAAAGGACACTTTATTCCTTCACTGCCATCTAAAACTACAGAAATATATGCATATACATTTTAGTTAATTTCTGAAAAATGTTCTACACTAGGTGTGTAATTAACACCACAGATTTCAAAAACCCAAAATAAATGCCATTTATGAAATTTGGCATCTATTAAATGTTGCATCTATTCCTGTATAAATTTATGAGTGCTATTTGTATTAATTATTTAAATTGTATATTACATTATGTTTTAAACTATTGTGTGGGGTTAGACCATTAATAAATAATAAATGAATAAATAAATAAATAGTAGGGATAACATGTTTTATAACTGGTGAGAAAACTAGTATTATGACCCTGTATTTAATTTACAAAATATTTTAATTGTATATATAATTATAATATGACTGATATGTATAATATAATATAATGTTAAAATATTATTCAAATGCTCGACTAACTTTTTAAATTTGGTTGAAAAGTGAATTGGTGGACAAGGAAATGGTATGAATTTGGCGGAAAGGGGAACCTAAAAATGTATAATTTGGCGGAATAGTGAATTGGGGAAAATGAAAAAGGTTCACTTTTGGCGGAAACCGGCCATGTTTCTGGTGAGGGTTATTGCATCGAAAACAAAATCATTTTGATTTTTTTTTATAGGAACTTTGATTATCATAGTTAGTTGAAAAATATGTTTCTTTGTTTTTAATTTATTACACTATTTTACTTTAAAATGTGTTATTCATATTATGTTACTTCCGAATTAGGTATATATTTTGTGCCGTCACAAACGCTACTATATAGTTAAATAAATACATAACTAAATAAATTAAAATATACCGCATTGTCGGTGATATGGGTAATGATCTTTTTGTTTTTAGCTGCCATCTGTTTATTTTTAATTTTGATAGGCAATACCGTCTTATCATTCTTTGAATGAGAGCCGATCGGTCTGGTACTAACGAGCTATCTAATCGGAGGTTGAAAAATTGGAATCTTGACAACGGTGCCTTTGGAGTTTGGTGATAGGTATTGTAGGTATTATCACACAGTTTTACTTACTTGAATTTGTAAGTGTTACATTAAATCATATAAGACCTAGGTACTATATAATTACTATATTTAAAGAGGTTAAAAGCTGGTAATGGTAGGATATTCCTTGTTGGTCGTAATTTTTAAAGTTGCTTTAGGAGTTGAAAATACATGTAAAACCATTAAGATTGGACGTCTAATTCCAGAAGACACCCGAACTAGCGTAAAACGCGTGCTCTCTGTACGGCTGTAGAGTTGTGACATAAAAGAACAATTTATAGAATATATGTAAGATTAATCTAATATAATATTGTATAAATAAATGTAAAATCTCACCATTTTTAGTTTCTAGAATTAAAATAACGGGAGATAATATATGAGTATAATAATTATGAATGATTTATAATATGATATAATTACATTATTGTAATTTTTTTTTACATTTTTTTCAGTTTGTACGGATTAAGTGTATTTATCTGTAATCATAAGAGCTTCTAATTGTTGACCAGTCTTAAACTTCCTTAGTTATTTCCAATTTCCGAGTACGTAATGCGTTAAATAATTTAAATAGAATTTAAGTAGGTAGCGTATTTTCCAATAATAAATTAAGATTGGAATTTAGGTAGTTGTGTTGATGTGTATAATTTGTTCTCATAACAAGTTAATCGTAAAATCGAATATAATAATATAATATAAAAACAACCCATCGGAAAAAAGACCAATAGTCAGGTCTCAACAAAAAGGTCTCAATACTATAGAAAGAGTATGAAGTATATCAAGCCTTAGAAAATTAACTTAGCTCAACAAAACATAAGGAGGTTAATAATTACAAGGAGGATAACAATTTATATTATTATTTATATAAATGCACTGTAATTAGTCATTAGTTTCCATCACAAAGTACAGATTAACGGCAGTCATTTGAAAACTTTTTAGAATTTAATTTTTAATACATTTACTATAGCTTATTAGTATTATGACTTGTTATAGGTTGTAATGAACTGTCTTCTAAAGATAATTGAAAATACAGTTGTATCTTAATCGATACAAAATTATTACGTATTCTATTTTATAAATTTATTTATACAATTTCATTAACAAAAAAAAAAAAACAATGAAAATACGTACTTATTATTGCTAAAAAAAAAAAAAGAATTGATTAAATACAATAAAAAAGATCTGATAGATACATAATTTTTACTAACTTAATTGTTTGCATCAAACGTTGATCAATATTATAATACTTTAGTAAGTTTTTCATTTGACTGAATATTATGAATTGCAAAACATTAAAATGATTCCATTTCGCAGTCATGTCAAGGCTATTTCTTGATTTTAAGTATATGAGTTTTTGGAAATTTATGATTGGTCTTCCTCTGTAGAAGTTTAAAATTTACAGAATAGAAATTTAATTTGGTGGTATACATTACATGCTCGAATCCCGAGAGAAGTTCAAGAAAAGGGGCAACCACATGAATATTTTTTTTTAAATGATTACCTTTACAGTCGTCTATTGATACAATGGACCAATTTTCATCTAAAATTAAACAATACCAGTATCAAATAATAAATTACATTCATTACATCATTCAATTTGTAAGGTAACTGTCACCCAATTCAATTTTGGTGCGTTAATCTTGACATTTGCTAGTTCATGCATATAAATGCACTCAAGCGACAGAGTTACTTAAATGTTGTATTTGAATAATATTTAACTACCATTCGGAAGCAATATGTTTAATATTATTTTACTCGTATAAAATAGTTTGTGATGAAATACAATGTCTGTTTGATGAACACATAATATCTACAAACCATTTTTTTTTATGTTTTTAGGTTGGTACTGTAGCACGTCATGAATTTCGTAGAGGCAGCAAAAGGGTTGTTTAAGTGCAAGGATTCATAAAATAAGTCCATATAACTAGTACACAGCTCAACAGCTGATATAAGTTTTCATCGTACAAAGCATTTATTATTGACAGTTTTCTATTTAAATAAACAATTAGACACAATAGTAGTATAAGTGTGCCATTCCTGGCGCAGTGCCATATATAACAATAAAAGTTCAGAAAAACACCCAATATACAAAAAGTTCAGAAAATCGAAATGTAATAATAATTAAAATATTTTTTGCAAAAATCCCCCCAAAATATTTTTTCACAAATCTAATTGTAATAATAATTGAAATATTTTTCTAAAAATCTAATTGTAATAATAATTGAAATATTTTTCTAAAAATCTAATTGCAATAATAATTGAAATATTTTTTTTGCAAAATCCCCCCAAAATATTTTTCTCAAAACTTGTGTCATTAATAATTAAAATATTTTTTCACAAAATCTGAATGCAATAATAATTAAAATATTCCCCAAAATACAGCATTTCAATGGAAATATTCCATTGAAAACAAACACACATTTCCTTAAAGTCGACAACTAGGGACTTGTCAAAGTATACTCAGATGAGGAAACTCAAGTCGAAAATACAAACGATAACAGGGGGGGCGTTTCGCCCCCCCTGGCCTAAACGAAAAAAACAGCATTTCAATCAGGTTTATATTCTCTTGTCTTAATCCTTCAAGAATATTTTTCTAATCTTTTTGGTTTTGATCTATAATTAGTTTATTGAGGTGGTTTACAAAGTCATTTCTACATATATTTGTTTTATAATGTCCCCAAGCTAATGTGTCAATACCATTTTCTAAAATAAACCTTTTATCATCATAAACACTCAAAGCTTTTTTGTTTTGTTTTACAGTAAAGACATCATTTTTCTTAGTTCTAAACATAATTTGTTTAACATATTTTGGTTCTTTTGTTTGTAAACAATTTTCAAAATCGTTAAAACATATTTTGTTTTCCACAACATTTTTTTTAACACCTTTGGCTTTTTTAATTTCTTTTTCACTATTGAAGGTTCTATGTGAATATAATTTGGATCTTAAACCTATAAATTCAGACATATTTTTTCCATTTAACTCATCTTTAAATTTACCTAAGACTTTTTTGTTAACTAAAGGTAAACCATATTTATTTTCTTGTGGATAATCTGACGTGTCAAAATGACCTAACATAGTTTTCATATCCTGGTAGAAATCGTCAGTTTTTATTTCTAATATTAGTGAGTCTGTATCTGTATACATCAATCTAACTCTATTTCCGTATTTTTCCTTTATTGTATTATAATAAAAATCGTACATTAACAATTTAGACAAATCTAAAACACACATTCCTATATATATTGGTTGTTTGAAATTTATTTTTGTTCTTTTCATATGGACTGCAACTAAATTCTCTGTAAAAATGGTTCTTTTGTCAAAATTTGGTTTTGAAATTAAAAGTTCTAATTGATTTGCATTATTACATAATCTTATGTCAACATGAGATCGAACATTCATCATGGTACGTCCATAAACACTGTTGTTCATTAATTTGAAATACTCTTTTTCAAACTCATTCTTAGCTTGTGCTCTGATATTAGTATTAAAATCTATATACACTTTTAACCAAGGGTAGTCAATTCTAAAACTCTGTGAATTTTCTCTATTTTTAAACCTAATTTAATGTATAATTTTAATGTTTCATAATGTATTATGTATTTTTTCTTGTCATACAAAGTTGTTAATAATTTTGGGAGTTGTTTACCATCAAAATGTCTTTCCGGTGCTAAAGGGAAATCTGAATGTAGATCATGAAGTTCTTTAGGGTAGGTTAGGTACAGCTTCATAACCCTCCTGTTCATAATATGTAATTTCATCTTTAATTAAATTAATTCTTTTCTCTAACATTGGAGGTAATTCAGTTAAACATCTTTCACAAATATGACATTTGACAGATTTATAATAATTAATTTTTTGTTCTGCATTCAATTTTTTCATACGAATTTTTTCGTCATATATTTCAGAAATACATGCTTCTTCATTTAACATACATGTATAAAATTCATGAGCTACGTTTGGACCAGAATATTCTACAGGTGGTTTATAATCTCCATTACTATATTTAACATAATAACAAAAATTATTGGGTATATGTTTCTGGTAACAATTAGTAAATTACTCTACATCACTTGGTTCACATGTGTAGATTGGTTGTAGTGTAGTTTCAAAGTCAGCATAAATTGTAAAAGGGACTCTTAACGAATTATTATATTTTTTAAATTCTAAAGTTTTATTATAAGGTTTGGGCAGAACTATTTTCGCTGCTTTATTGTTAGAACAATAATGTTTATGTTCATTTAATTTTTTTTCTTTATCGAAACTACTTAAACACATTTTACATAAAAATCTATGATGCCCATTTTTTGTCATTTGTCTTCCACAAAGTGTCCATAAATCCTTAATCCAACAATAATGACCTATATTCTCTTTATTCTTTTTATCCTCACTTAAATACAACAAATCTATATGATTTGTTTTTTCGTTTGGACTTATTTCTAATGGTACAACTTCATTAATTATTATAATTGTTTGATCTGGATCATTGTTTTGATGACGAATAGATTTCAAATGTCTAGACCAATTTTTGTAAGTAACTGTTAAGTTACATTTAATGCAAGTTTTGTTATTCATATTATTATGGTTAACATTTCCTTTAACATTGTTTTCAATTTTATTTATGCGTGCCATTTATTATACATAATTTAATTTTTTTTTACATTCAATTTTTTAATAAAAATAATTTTTATTAAAAATAACATTTAAATATTCTTAAGATCCCATACTAAATTCACACATTTTAACATTTCCTAAATCTTGAATAATATTAATTTCATCTAGATAAAAGTGAGTATAATCACCTGTTGTAATAATTTGTTCATTACCTATTTTACAAAGTTCTAACCAAGTTGGCGAATGTAATACATTAGAAACATAAGGCTTTCCATTTCCAAAATAATCATCTCCTTGATTAATAATGAAAATATTTCCATCAATTGGAATTTTATTTAGAGTATATTTAACATTCTCTGAATGTTCATAATATTCAAAAGCACAAAATTTCACATAACATTTATTATTTTTTATACTTTTTTTTATGTTATTTTGCATTAATTTCAAAAAATTAAAATTTTTTAATCTCTCTTGTTTAATTGGTTTACCTCTGTATGTTTTATTAAATCTAGAAGGTACAATTGTTTGTTCTCTGTTATTGTTTTGATGTTTATAAGATTTCAAATGAGTAGCCCAATTTTTACAACCAACTGTTAAATTACATTTAACACAATATTTGTCAGGACGTGTTTTTTTATTTAATACACTCATTTTATTATATGTATTAGTTTCTTTAACTAAAGGTTCAATTTTGTTTAATCCTTCCATTCTTTATTACATTCTTTTTTATTTTTTTTTACACATCAATTTTTTAATAAAAATAATTTTTATTAAAATTAACATTTAAAATTTTGTTTTTTGTAACTCTTCGTTATAAAAACTCCCTTCAATCTCTTCATTGTTTAAATCTATAATTTTATAAGTAATGGGATTTGTGTTTAAAATTTCATTAAGTATAAATATTTCTCTTGTCCAATTATTACTATATTTATTACCAAATGTTTTTTTATATGCTTTTATTTTTACTCTGTCACCTACACTAAATTTAATTTTTGGATTAGGTTTGTTTTTTGAAGAAAATAATTTGTGTAGAACAACATCTTCGTTAGATTTATTTACTTCACAAGGTTTCATACCAATAGATCGATGTATGTCTTTGAAATTATATTCATCGATTAAACTTTGTAAAATATTAATCCATTTTTTTAGAATTTGTGACTTCAAAATGTAATCTCATTTTCCCATTTAAGGTACTGTTAAACCTTTCAATAATTGACGATTTTTCTTCATTTTGGGTGTGGTACATTTTAATTCCATATTCTTGCGAATCTTTTTTGTAATGTTTATTTTCAAATTCCAAACCTTTATCTGCGTGAAGTAATTTTGGTGCTTGATGATTTTGTGATATAGCTTGTTTTATTATTTTTTCAAATGTTTTTGAAACACTAATTCCATCTTTCTTTTTGAGTGGTAAAGCCCAAGAAAATTTTGAAAACGTATCTATAACAGTTATTATATAAGAATTACCTTCATTTTCATCTGAATAATTTCTCATTATAACTAAATCAACAGCCCATAAATCATCAATACCTTTAGTAAAAATTCTTCTTTTAGGAAATCTTATTCTAACAGGTTTATGAAGTTCTTTAGCCAATACAATTTTCTTTATAGCTTATATTATGTTATGTTAATAAACTATTTTTTTTTTTACAGGGATACAATGACGAGTGTTCCATAGCTTTTTTCCACAATCGTTCTTCAGTTCATATCCACAGGTAATAATCATTTTTAAATCTGATATATAAGAAAAAAAAAACATATTTTAATTTACAGGGAAATCCAGCATAAATTTCACCCTTGTTTCCACCGACACAGGAGAGCTACCTCGAAAACAATCAGAAAGGATGTTCGGAAAACGATAGTCCATTTGGACCACAATATAATTAATTTTTCTGTACTATTATTTTTTTTATTGTGTAAAATAAAAAAACAAGCGTGATATTTAAAAACAAGTTTTTTTTATTTATTAATAATAAAGTTACAATATATATATATAATAGCATTAGGTTACAATATTTTACATAAGAGGAAAAAAGTAAAATAAAATATAAACATTTTTACAATTGTCTAACATCGCCACTAAACGGGCTATAAGTTATAATCTGGTCATGTAATATTAAGCAATACGCTGTAGTTTTTTCCGGAATAACTGTATCAGTTTCAAATTCAATACGTAGGTGTACGGTTGACGACTTCACACTGTTGTTTTTACATGATAAATCAACAATAGTGAATAGTTTTGAAAAATATGTTTTGATAACAAAGGTTTGCTTTACTCTTTCTCATAATATGATTTTTGAAAGTCTGCATAGGCCTTATACAGTATACTAGTTATATTATTTTTAAAATCAGCACGAAAGTCTTCATATGGATACACTTCAGAATTTAAGTGAACCTTAAGATTTTTTAGTTGACAGTGATCAAAGCGTCCAGCGTCTGTTCAATATTTTTTTTTCGATCTGTTTGTAATCCGAACAACACAAACCTCGGTTTTTCTAACAAGTTGCTGGACTTTGCCGTCTTCGAATGTGAGGTATTTCTAGGAAGAATAGGATATTTTCAGAGATCCCAGATTCTGAATGCACATGATAGTGTCTTACATGAATCTACCACTTTTATCAACCTTAATTTTTCTTTATCACTAACTCTGATAATAGGCATCTTCCACACCACCCTAGTAAGTTCAATTGTAATTTTTCTATTTTTAAAACTGCTTTGGTTGCACCCGCGCCTACAACGTGTATCGCATCCAGGTTGGTAGATGCACGATTTAAAATCAGCTGTTGATTACAATTAAGTAATATTTTTTTATAGTCTCCACAAAATCCGAATAAATGTTTTAGAGGGATACACCCGGTAAGTACATTGTTGCTCATAAAGTTTTTATTATCTTCACCATCCATCGCTGAGTCCCAAGCAGCGTTCTCCAACGTATTCAAATCGTTTAGAGTATACGAACAATATGCTTTCAAGCAAGATGCAACTCCAGGTGTTTTTAATTTTTGAATTTCTATTCCGTTTATTTCATAACTCATTTCGGATAATAAAAACGCCAATCCATTATTTGAAAAACGTACATCTCCCACAGCATCGGCAGGTTTATTTACTCTCCTCTCTATATAAATATAGCTTTTACATGGTAGAGTATATGCATCCATATTTAAAACACTTATCCTAATTTCATCGTTATTTGATAAAGACATGATTGAATATGGAGTGAACGAATGATAATGCTCTTGCGTTATTTTACACTCATCGACATAGTAGACCCCCACGTCTAAATACGAATCGTCCATAATTTTTTTTTTTTTTGTAATTGCAACGAACGGAGAAAATTTAAATTATCTTTCGTGAGCTTGATCTCGCCTTTTTTCGGGTTAGATGTTGACTTCTTAACGACAGTCGGTAAACTAACTGGTTTTTTGATTGCAGATCTTTTTATATTAAACTTTAATGCCATTTCCGCACGTTATTTGTAGTCGAATCGTAATTGGTTCACCGCGCAGATTTATTAGACAATCGTTCTGATCTCTTAGCACGATGTATACTCTAGATATTGAAATCGTGTTGAGAGCATAAAAACTGGATGTCTAGGTACTTCAACGATATTATACCCTGGCGGGACAGTTGGATAAAGTTCGTGTATAATCTGACTCGGTTCTCCATCATAGAATGAACCAGTCATCAAGTTGCACTCTACTTTTATACTATTGATTTTCATTATCTTAACTGTACTTTCAGATTCATGATAAATACCAGAAGTGTATAAATAATTTCTAAAAATGAAATTATTGGACGTCTTTTTCGCCAGCCCCCCCAATATTGAAATCTCGGATTTTTTTTTCTCTAAAAATTAGCATGCAATTAGCATGAATTGGCAAGACTATTATCATAATTTGCATGACACTATTTCATGAGAAATAATCAATAAACTTTGGAGGGCTGTTGAAACGTTTCGCCAGCCCCCCCATCCTTGAAAAAAAAGTTTTCCCCGAATTTTTTTTAACCAATAATTAGCACGCGATTAGCATGAATTGGCACGCCTACGCACGGAATTCGCACGCCAATATTTACCGAGCAATCCCTCTTTCTTTATTTTGACCGTTTCGCCAGCCCCCCCCCCCCCCATCCTTGAAAAAAAAGATTTTCCCGAATTTTTTTTAACCAATAAGTACCAAGTCTGCTTATTTTGGCTACTAATATGAATAGAATTATTTTATATAATGATAAGATTAAGGTGTAAAAAATTAATTAAAATTATTAATACAAATCAATAATACCTACTTATTGTATGGTTGAATCGATTAGGAATCGCTTAGGTATACATTTACTACTTGCCTGTTATACTGGACCCTTTTCGTTTACAACAAAATATAGGATACGACGGGATGAGCCAACTTGTATACAATCGGGAGGCAGTTGAATAAAAATTATTGAACTACTTTTTGACTTACAGTTGGGAGGCAACTAGTAGGTACCAGTAGTAGCACCGTACCTAGTCTAGCTTTCGATTACTTTCATTTGGCTTAATCATAATATTATAGTTTTAACGTATCTTAGATATACGTACAAGGTACAATTCTATATTATATTATTATTTTATACATCAATTATAGTTCATAACACGAACATGTTCAGTGGGGCCATTATCTTCTTGAAGAATAAATAAAAATAAAATAACTAAAGTATATGACGTAGGTACATTGTCAAGTATACCTAAAGGCTAAAACATAGAAACACAAGATAAGATAAAGAATATAAGATAAAATATGTTTTATTTTTTATTTATTTAACTTTTTATAGCAAAAAAAAACAATTTTTTAACATTTATTGATTATTTCTCATTAAATAGTGTCATGCAAATTATGATAATAGTCTTGCCAATTCATGCTAATTGCATGCTAATTTTTAGAGAAAAAAAATCCGAGATTTCAATATTGGGGGGGGCTGGTAAAACGGACATAATAATTTCGCTTTGCTATTCTCAACTGATAAGTCTACGTCATGGCTACATGAGACTTTACACTTTAATGTGGTATTGTTTGCTTTTAATTCAAACCACTCGATATATTTGGGCATATTTTTTTGTATAACATTCTCTAAATTATCGAACTCATACGATCCTGTGGGTATAATAACATCCTCTCTTTGTCCAATCATATAACGGAAACGATAGTATTGCAACCGGGTTCAATGTTTGTATTGAATTATTTGTCTGCAGACTCAAAGACATATTTGTGCTGTGCTTTCTACTTCCAGCAGTGGAAAAATTTCACATGACAATTCACTCGAGATCCGACAGTTATCGTATACATGATAAAAATTTTAAACACAAATGTCCACAAGTGTTTGTAGTATTATATTTCTGCTCTCTGCTGTAATTGAAATTTATGTAACATCCGTGAAAATATTGTTGTACTTCTAATGGAGGTGTTAAATTTCCAAAACTGTCATAATATTCAACTTGATTTCCGATTTTTCCATACGCTACCAGTGAATACCTGTACCGTTTTCTGTATCCAAGTTAACAATCGCTGATTCTACTCGTTTACGACATACGGGTAACCTATCTCGAGTAAACACACCGATGACATGAAGTATTTTATTCAAACGAGCAAATTGTATATGTTCGAAATCGTACATCGCTCTTCTGGGTAACGTAAAGTAATTATTAGTTTTTTTTTTTTTTTTTTTAGTTTTTCTAGCTTTTATCGTTTTCAAATCCCCACCACTTTTATATGGTGCGAGGTATAGACTTGATCCGATTTTATACGAGTTACCTTTATACGGTGCGATGTATAATCCACCGCCCAAATGAGATTGCGTATTTCTTTTAAATTCATTCGCAACCTTGACAACGTTGGCAACACCGCCACTCAGTGCTCCTAGTTCTGATAAACCAGCGCAAATTGGGATTAACGGTAACACCCCACCCTTTTTTGGTATTGATATAACCGTTGGAACTTTAGTCTTTTTATTTTTGAATGTTTTTCATGCGATGGTTATACATTTTTTACTTAATTTCATCAGGTTTTTTTCACCGATATTTTATTACGTTTTTAGCTGCTTTGATGGCTACTTTAAACCCACATCCAGCCTTGATTTTACGTTTCACTTTCATGGCGGTAGTCATGCCCCAAGCTACAGCTTTTTCTTTTAAACTCGAATCTTTAGACTTGAACCTATCCCAGGCTCGTTACGCTAATATATAATCGGCCTCGTTGCGATCTGTGATAGAGTTACTAAGATCGTATGCAATATCGTGTTCTCTACACGCAGTGTCCTAAAGGATTTACCCCTTTATCTCCGCGAGCTAATCGTTTTTTTCAAATTTGTACCAGGTCCACAATATTTATTTATTTATTGTTTATTAAACGCCGAAACGGCAATTTTACATATTATTACAAATAGGTATGGTATAAGTACAGTAAGGTAGAATACATTAATAATTAATTAGATACATAAATAATTTAGATAAAAGTATAAATATTTCAAAGTATACATGTTATAATATAGATAAATAGTAAAATTATAAAGGTAGAAGTATAATTAGTGGCCTAAGGATTAGTGGTTGTTCGCAGCTCTGAGCATGCGGTGTAGAGTGTGGTTGTGCCCATACGAGGTCTTGTGGGTTGGGACATAAAATTGTGATTGGTTTCTGGAAGAATGAGAAGGAACTCTGAATGGTATGGCTGCAAGGAGATCAGGAACGTCCAAAGAACCACTTAGAATTGAATTTAGAAAGTCTAAGTCTGCTTTTGCACGGCGAGAGGTAAGAGTTGGGATGTTCAAAACTTGCCTTATGTTGGAATAATCATGATTTTCGTGATAAATGTTCATTTTTAAGGCAATAAAGTTAAGAAATTTATTTTGGACGCGTTCAAGTCGTAGCTGGTCTTTGACTAAATACGGTTGCCAGATCACAGATCCAAATTCAAGAAGAGAGCGGACAAGGGCATAGTATAAAGTACAAAGGCATCCAACCGACTTAAATAATTTAGTATTACGTATGATGAACCCGAGGACTTTAAGTGCTCTATTAACCATCGAATTTATGTGAGTGCTAAAACATAGATTAGGTGAGTAAATTATACCAAGGTCCTTAATGGTGGAAACTCGTTCAAGTTCCGTGCCGTTAAGAAAGTATGTGGTTAAAATTGGAGTTAAAGATCTGGAGAAGGAAATAACGTTACACTTAGAAAGGTTTAGGGTTAAACCTAAATGAGAGACCCATTCTGTAAAAATGTCTAATTCACTTTGAAGTAGGGTGGAAACTGAAGGGGGACTTAATTTTATGAAATATCTTTATATCATCCGCATACAACAAAAATTTTACTTGGTTAAGTCGTATGGAGATAGAGTTAACAAAAAGTGAAAATAGTAATGGGCTTAGGTGGCCGCCCTGGGGAACTCCAAAAGTTGTTTCAAATGTTTTTGAAGAGGAGCCCAGTATCGATACGAATTGGTTTCTTCCAGTTATGTAAGGTTTAAGCCAAGATAATAGTGGGTTACCAACTCCCATGCTTTCAAGTTCGTTTATTAATATATTGTGACTGACAGTGTCAAAAGCCTTCATAAAATCTGTTGTTATGGTATCGACTTGATAACCAGATTCTAGGCATTCGGCAATGAACGTCGTAAAAATATCACTGCTAGTGATGGTAGATTTTCCCGGGCGGAATCCATGTTGCTCATCAATTAAAATATGATTAAAACACCTTTTAATATTACAATAAACGACTAGTTCGAATAGTTTAGCTAGATGTGGTAAGATTGAGATTGGTCGATAATTGCTGACTAAAGAGGGGTCACCAGATTTGAGAATGGGGGTAATTCAAGACATTTTCCATACATCGGGAAATATACCATTATCAAAGGCGTATCTGTATAAAAGATAGATTGGGAATGCAAGTGAGTAGCGACAGTTATAGAGCAGACGAGCAGAAATGCCATCGGGTCCGTTAGAATTATTATTTTTAAGAGTCTCTAGAGCAGTGATAATATCTTTAAGAGAGAAAGAGGAGGTAGATGGTAGTTCGAAAGGTAAGTTTTGTGATAGATACGGGGTGTGGGACGGAGTTGGTTGATTATGGACTGATGAGAAGCATTTAGAGAAGAGGTTGGCAGACTCAGTAGGGCTAGATGTTGACATTTGATCGAATTGGAATGAATTTGGATAGACTTTATTTTGTTTTAAATCCCTAACATATTTCCAGAAAATTTTTGGCGATTTTGATGGGGAGTGCTCAGTTTTATTAATAAATTCTCAGTTTTATTGATAACCT
Organism: Metopolophium dirhodum; assembly: GCF_019925205.1. NCBI lineage: Eukaryota > Metazoa > Arthropoda > Insecta > Hemiptera > Aphididae > Metopolophium > Metopolophium dirhodum. The sequence goes on along the minus strand of NC_083565.1, from coordinate 33,799,105 downwards.
TTAAGGAAATATTATTTTTATTATTACTATTACCACGTTAATATACGTGTATTTACTCTCACCAGGCACGTGAAGCTTTAATGGTAATTTATTTATAAGCGTGTTTATAAGACCAGCACCTTTATTCTTGGTCTTTCTTCGAGCGAGTGACATCGTGTACTGATTACGTTCTCAGTGTTATAGGGATATTTATTTAAAAATTAAATTCATTAAACCAGATATACAACTCACAGTTGAAAACGTGGACCCACCTACTTCGTATAAAAAACCAAGACATGGTGTGCTTCTACCTAATACGATTAGAGCGCTTATCATGGATCCTTCAGGTTGTGGGAAAACTAATTTAATATTCACATTATTTACACATATAACTTTAAATTCTCTTATTATACCTAATATGGCTGACGGTAGACCTACATACTGTTGGAAAAGTTTTTTTCCAGAGCTTAATATAATTTTATTTAGATTCATAAAATTGTAGATTGTCTGGCAACAGTTATTAATCCTATTACAGATATAGTTCGTGGTATGTTCCGACTAGTCGTCAGTCTCTGTGACGTATTTTGTTTCTAAATATAATGTTAAAATCAATTCTGTTTCCTTTTTATTTAGATTCGCGACATATAATATATAAGTTAACTCTTTAAATGTATAACAAAAATAATTAGCTCTAATTACCGGTAATAAGCTTGTTGTGCGGGCCATTCCTAAAGCTATTGATAGGGAGTTAAATCTCGACTTTCTAATAATTTCACGACCCGTAACAATGCAATTATTATGACAGTTGGTTCTCTCATCCCATAATAAATTTTCATGTACATGGTTAGTTGAAATAAAATTATTGACCTGTTCCATCAATTTAATGTCAAAAATAAATGGGTCCTCATGATGATTAAGGTTAAAATAATAAATGTAAGATTTCGTTATTTTAAGATAAAAACACATAATATCCTGTAATTGATACGCATCCATTGTCAATGTTAATGATACTATGGATGATATATATTCTTCTTCTTCTTCATCTTCGGAGTAGGATGGATATACGATTTCCTTTGATATCATAGTCCTATATAATAGGTATCAGAATAATTTATAAAAAAAATAAAAAAAACTAATGGTACTCACCGGAAAAATTCAGTTGGGTGAGTCATATTTCAAAATATTGATATCAGTGTGTTGAATGTTTATTGTTAGAAATATCAGTGGAATATTATATGTTCAAGTCACTGTGATAACTGATAAAGCGGTGGCGGGCTCGCGCGTGTTCGCGGCGACCCTTGTCAAGTTGTAGTGGTTGTGGGGGAAAATTATACATCTTGTACGTATGTGAGCGATTGTCATAAACACCAGTTAAATGTGATAGAATATACCATTAAAGCATACGCGAGTAAGTTGCGTAGCTGTGCGGTTGTCGTTTGAGATGCGATCGACTCGGGTTCGAATCCTGGTCCGGTAAATACATTTTTAAATTATTTTTCACGCGCAGCGGCGGCCAATTGATAGTAAAGAGCCGGGTGGTGGGGGTATATCGTATAAGTGTGTGATAGATGGTGAGATGATTGGCAAGGGGGTATAGGAAGAGCGGGGTGGTGGGGGGTATATCGTATAAGTGTGTGATAGATGGTGGGATGATTGGCAAGGGGTTATAGGAAGAGCGGGGTGGCGGGGGGAATGTCGTATACGTATGTGATAGATTGACTCAACCCATGGGTTGAGCAAAAGGTGAACACTGGTTGAGCCAGCAGGTTGAGCTTCCAGAAATCTCTTTTTTATCCTACTTTTGTGATACATCACACTTTTAAAATATACGTCAAATCAAAGAAAAAATGTATATCTGTTAAATTAAGCAGGCATCTAAATGTAGTTTCTATATAAATAATATATTAAATACAAATATCAAAAGCTACATGTATACATAACTTGAAGGAAGGTTTTAACGGTTTAGTTATAGATATAATATTATATTATACATAGGTACCTATAACTAATACATGATACATCACACTTTGACAATATACGTCAATCCCAAGAAAAAATATAATGTAGGTATATCATAATTTGTAAAATTCTAATTATTTATATTTTTAATTACAAAAAAATAAAAATAAAAATAAAAATATAGTATATTATAAATTATATATATTATTATAGATATTATAAAAATATATTTTTGATAATATCTTTTGTCTTAAGTTATCATAGACAGTCCAAGCTTTTTAAAATGCTATTAGTTGTATTTCTATGACTTTGGACCCAACACGGATGCACCGTGATCGCGGACAATGTACACATTCGTGTCCTATCAAGTAGGCAATGTGTGAAAATTCGATTTGATGCATGCTTGCACCTGATCTGCCCGATTAACCAATGAAAACCAATAAAATAATAAATACTCGTATCTCCTAATTATTTCTCATATAACTAATAGCAATCATTTACAAACAAACATTTACATCGTAAATCTCAAAATCCTCGTTTTTTTTGGCGCCTGGGTCAGACCTATAATTTGCCCTTTTTAAATTTACCTATATACTAATGTTTGAGTATCATTTGGTATTACCCAAAAAACATCACAATACTGTGTTCTAAATACATTTTAACAAATTTCCATAAAACGATTTTCTTATTTTGTTGTTATTCAAAAAATAATAACCACAGATGCTTGCATTGTACACCATAATATGTTGATTTTATCATTTCCTTTACTTGGAAATATACTTCTGTTTTAATGTCCTGTAAAAAATACTACAATTTAATAACCCTCTAATACGAGGAATCTCATATTATATTTTGAAACCTATAGTTTATTCATTCCTAACAACAAACTAATATTTTAATTTTGTAAAAATTTTGAAAAACCTTATTATAAATAAAAAAAAATGTGACAATGTCTATATTTTTAAATGGAGATATGTGTAACTCTTCATGAGCCTTTTAATATATAGATAGACGTAACACTATGCCACTTTATTCTACCTATCTAAGCTTTAAAAACTTTTAACTATACTCGCTCAAATTTCAACTTTTTTATATAAAACACACAAAAAATATTTTGTTTCGAAAAATACAACAAGCAATGTTCATAATATGTTGTTTATTCAGTAACAAATCGTATACTATGCAAAAATAATTCACCATGGGCCGTAAACTTCTTATGTATCTACATTGCTGTTGTTTTTTTTATCACTTGAGTAAATAATTAGTATGCAAAAGTAAACACGACAAAAATGCAATGTGCGCATTTGAACAGTTTTTTTCTATTTTCCACTTTGTTTGATCGACTTTAAAATACTACTTAATATTTTCAAATCAGTTGCTAGTTATACATAAGGTAGTTATACCTTATACACAAAAAAATTATTTAGAAACATGCCTAAATACATAATTATCCTAGTCATATATTATGGAAATTTAATTGTTTGTGTTAGCTCAGCTTAGTTTAGTGAACTCTATTTTTGTATTAAATTTTTGTTTTATTAAAATTTGTTTTATTATAAACTGTATTTTAATGTTGCCATGAATGGTGGACTACTATTTAAAATTCAAAAACAAACAAATATAAGTATAGGGAAATGGGTACGTTATATTATAATATAATTTAAATGCTAAAAAACGTAGAAAAAGATTCTGAACAGCTTTGAGATTTTGAGATACCCCTATATGTTATTTGAAGACCAAATAAGGGATGCATATTATAATTGACATCTGACAAATGCAAAATAAATATATACTTTTAAAGGCATTTACTTTATTAAAATTAGTACAAGTTCGTGTACTGAAACCGAGCTTTTGGAACAATTTATTGGTTATTTTATCAATATATTCATTAAAACATAGTTTAGAATCAAACGTGATTCCTAAGTCGGTTAATGATTTCATCAGTTCAATAGAAACATTGCTAAATTTATAATCAAAAAAAATATAAGATGTTTTTAATATTAAATGATAGTATTTGCATTTGTTTATATTGACGATCAGACCATTTAAATAACACCAATCATTTAAATTATTTAAACTATCTTGTCATTTAATACAATCATAATTCGAATCAATTTTTTAAAAATATTTTAGCATCATCTGTGAATAATAAAATATTTGACTGTCTTATTATCGTATTTATATCATTGAAAGGTGAAAGATGGTCGCATTGAGGAACACCTGAGAGAACATGGATAGGTTCTGGAATAAACTGCTTTGATTTAACTAGCTGTATTCTATTAATTAAAAAAGAGATAAGCCATGTTAGCAATGGGTCACTGATTCCAATTTTTTTAATTTCTGTAAAAGTAGAAATTGATCTACACCATCAAATGCTTTTTCAAAATCCGTAAAAACCGTATCCATTTGGGAACCAAGTGGGAAAATTTTAATTATCATAGATACTGAAATAGTTGGAACAAAATAATTTATAATTGAAAAAAGGTGAGTAAGTGGATGTCGCTCTGCTGTATAGTAGGTTACAAGTGGCTCAATGTAATGGATGGTGTTAAATTTGAATTCAATGATATAATATTATTGTATAAGAAAAACGATTCTGAGCGAAAACGATCAGTCAATCTATGATATTACCAAGTATGTTTGATGATATTATTGTGAATAAAGTAGTATATTTATAACCTATTTACGTGAAACCTTGTTTTAAATTTTCAACCCTTAGCTATAAAAGTTGAACATTTTGTGACGTCCAACGCAAACCAATATTATTATAATTTATAGTTGCAGTAGCAGGTACCGTAGGAGCGCGACATGCGACGAGATAGATAAGGCATACTATCCCGCGCGCCTCAGTCTCCGCCGATCCAATACTGCACCACCGTTCCGGCAGTCGCACACACGCTCCCCTCCTAGTACCCACGGCTCAGAGTACCGGCCACTCATGTTAGCTGTACGTATGTGACCCCCTCCCTCACCTGTCGTTTTTCCGTCCTTTCTGTAACTAAAAAAATTAAAAACTGACTATGTCCGTAAACAGCTCAAAAAGTGTCAAATCATTTTCAAAATGTTATCGTGTATATAAAATGCTAATATAAACATTTAGTGAAGTTTCAAGTATCTACAGTCATTCGTTTTTAATTACAACAAAATAAGAAAATCGTTACATGGAAATCGAGTAAATATAAAATGTTGTAAAAATATGAATTTCAAACGCTCATAAAAATTTAATTTGAATTTTTGTAGACATTTTTTTTTTTGATAAAGATTTAAAAACTTATGAGGAGTCTTGTATTACGTTTTCAAATCTTAGATTAAAATAGAACATTTTTTATGAATTTCTGCCTCAAAATAATTTTTAAATTTTCGTCATTTTTACGTATTTTATCAATATCTGAACTTTAAATTCTTATAAATAAAAATTGTGACTAAGGATTTTTAATATTTTTCATATATAATTGTAACAGTATAGTAGGAGTCTTGTATTAAATTTTCAAGCTTTTTTACTCAACAAATAAAGTTTCATTGACATTTGTATAGAAAATTTGTATAGAAAATGTAAATATTATTAACCAGTGAAAACTGCATTTGTTTTAGAGTTATACCAAAAACCAAAATCGATTTTCCCAAAAACAGATTTTGTGTAAAAATTCCCGTTTTTTCTTAAATTTTCTTTTGTTTTTCTTGGCACTTTTGAAAACTACTAGGAAATTTTGACTTTTGACTCCCCAATGTACCCATCAGAAAAGATACTGTTGAAGAAAATCCAACACTTTTACTCTCCTAAAAGGTGTTGACAGACACAAAAATAAAAAAATTAATAAAAAGTAAAAAAAAAAACACACACATCATTGTAAAATCAATACATTCATCGTTCACTCAGAAATTAAAATTTTGATCCATTTTTTTATCTAGATAAATTCCAATCTATAGGAGGAGAATAAAATGATAAAAATTTCCATTTATCCAATTTATCCAAATTTCTTCGTAATAGATTCACACATCTCACATCTCACATGGTCCTAAAAGCCAACACGTTTGGATACTAATAGACACAACGTGTGAAAACATAGAATAAAAGGTATTTTACCTGGTAAATCATTCTACGTTTGGGTAAACATAATACATAATATACTAAAATACTGAATATTACTAAAATTTTGGAAACCCGTTATGGTAAAAAGTGCATTATAGTTGGTAATTTTAAATGTATAGTGAAATTTAGAATGAACACGATATAAGATACACATATAAGATAAATAAGATAGTAGTACGATTTTGTACACCAGCAGGTACCTACAACAAAAGAACAAAAATTGTTTGAAGAGAAATTCCATATTTTACATTTGAACTTAATGCTATAATTATTTTTTTAATCAAAACTTGAATTATATTTTAACGTTTTTGGAATTACAATTTATGATTGTATGAATTTTTCACTAGGTACAGTAAATAATTTACATATTTTCATGATTTTGACGAATTTTATAAATATTTTAACTTTAAACGTTCATAAAAAACATGTATTATCATAGTCTAGTATGTGTTTATAATTAGATGTATAATATAATATGAATTTTTTTTATACAATTGTATTTATATTTATCTTCAAACAATTAATCAAATTATGCTTTTTCTTCTTCTTAATTCAACATGTTCTTAAGAAACTTTTTCCTTGAAGTTTCATCTTTAATATGCGTTTCACAGAAGTAATCCAACGGTTTTATACATGATCCTACAAAATAAATTTAGAATAGTTGAGTATGTTTGTTAAATTCCCCATCCAATAATGCGTATAGAACTCGGATGTTTACGTATATAAAGAACAGTTTTTAAACTCCAAACCAGGAAAACACTCTAAATTAATCGTACTTCTTTTCAGTATGAAAATATTGAAATTTTTTTCAATGAACTAAAACCAATTTTTTAAAACTTCCCGATTTTTATAAATACTATCAATATTTTGTACAAAGATATAAATCGCCCTTACACGATTGACGGCAGTATTGGTTCGGTAATATATCACAGCAGCCAGATTGCACTATGAAGTATAATATAACCAACCAAAAATTAGGAATTATATTTTATTTTATTTTACAATACGGGACCTTTTAATAACACGAATATAAACAATAATAATTTGCTTTATGGAAACAGGCTTAATTTTTAGAGGGTGAATGGTCAGTATTGGTAATACGCATAAGATCCGTCTTAGGTTAAATCCGTGTAAGATTAAATCCTAAATCCTTAACTGAATTATTACAAATTATCAAAGGGGTATTATTGACGGAGTAAGTATACTTGATTACACCTTTAATACGACAAAAAGTCATAACTGAGCATTTCGGAATATTTAGGGGTAGTCTCAAAGATTCACCCCATGTCACTTATCACTGAAGGTCGTTTTGGAGAAGATGACAATTGACAGTCAGAGATAAATTTGATACGGAAAAAGATTTTCATAGCATTAGCAAAGATAAGAAGTTTGGCATTCTAGAGACCGTAGGTGGCTGAGTTTACGAATAGAGCTAACAAAATTGGAGAAAGAACAACACCTTATGGTACAACTGAAGTAGTCCGAAGAGCTGAAATCAACAGTTAACCATTGGATCCTATTTGTAATATAAGAATGAAGCGAGGATATTAGTGGTTCACCGATGACTATAGAGTCAATTGTTGACGGACGATGATTGTGATCAACACGGTCGGGAGCCTTGGAAAAATCTATGTAGATTACATCTACTTCATATGTATCACGAAAAGAAACAAATATATACGAATGAAGACTAAGGTAACAGGTAACAGTTGATCTACCAGGATGGAACCGTGCTGCTCGTCAACTAGAATATGATTTAAGAAAGAGCGAATCGATGTAAGGTCAAGTATTTCAAATAATTTGAATAAATGAGGAAGGATAGTTATTGGACGATAGTTTGTAACATCTGTAGAATCACCGGACTTTAATATTGGATTGAGCAAGTTTAAGATCAGACGGAAAGATACCTGAGTCAATTTGAACGCATAAGCAATAACCGTAATGGTTCTGCTAGAACAGAACTAAGTTTTTACAAAAAATCATCCTGGATACCATCTGGACCAAATTACTGTATATTGCTAAGGGAAATTAAGCATTGGTAGACGTCATTAATCAAAAAATGGGCATTAAGTGGCAAATAGGATGTTATGTCTGGGATGAAATCGGTGAAGGCTGGGTGAACACAGAAGAAAAATATGTTGCAAAAAGGTTAGCTATATCGGAAAGATATGTTCTCTGTATACCATGGAGTGTAACATTTGAAGGTATAGATGGATAAATGCGGTTTTTACTAATAACTCAAAAAATATAGTGGGTTGCATAATAAGGAGAACTCTTGGAGACAAAATTATGGTAGCATTGCTTGGAAATTAATTTACATTTAGCACGAAGAAGTGAAAAGAGCTTGTAATCTGATAGTCGTTGGGATAACTTAAATTTGGCGTGAGCGTGAGACTTAGCAAACAGTAGTTCTTTGAACACATTAGTGTACCAAGATGGAAAAGTGAAAATGATGAAAGGAAGCTATTAATAAATTAATCCAAACAGTGTAAAGTTGAATTAATAAAAACGATTTTTAATACAGTTAATAATAAACCATATAAGAATACAATGAACTCGCAAACAGGTCGCATATCTCGACTGCCATAAGAACTGAACTGAATAATAATGCTATAGCTAATATTTCTAACTGCCTGTATAACTTTGCATTTTCGCTTTCTTTATACATGTATAACTATATAGCTAATCTACACTATGACAATTTTATTTATTGTATACAATCTACAAGTGAAAATTATAGTTTAATATTTCAACAGGAAGGGCAAAAAGAGATTTTAGGGACAAAAGATAAAATTGAATAGTAGAGAACATCGAGGAAAACATGGAATCTTCACTTGAGTATGAAAGAAAGGTATGTTTCCAATTGAAAGAGTTAAAGAATTTAGTGATCTGTATGTATTCTGTCTTGTTAAAGTTATAAAATGATTTTAGGGTAGCAGATTGAGGAGCATGAACGGGGAGATTAAAAAACACAAAAAGGGCATACCTTTTAGTTATACAGTAAGTACCTATTTTCATTTCATTATTCTTTATATTTTCACTATTTCAGATTTCGTTAAACTACTTAAATCAATTGTGTTCTAAAAAAGGTATTTGTGCAATACAGGTATAAACATTTATCAGTCCTCTATGCTTGGAAAGCGTTAATACACGCTTATAATTAGGTATACATACTTGTTCCATAAAATTTTTTGAACTGTACTCCAAAATCTGTAAAAGTGTGAAAGTTTCCTCTCATTATTAGTATAACTATAATCCTAACAAAAATAATTCTGGCAAATTCCGTGTGAAAAAAACGCTAAGTATAAAAAAAATGACTATAAAGGTTAAGGTATAATTTTATAGCAAAGTCAATAAACTATAAATATAATGTATTTTAAAATAATGCCCCAAATAATTGATCTTAGGTCCATAATATTATAAACTCATAAAATGTTTAGTATTTTTTCATAATATGTGTTACGTATAATATTATGAATGTAAAAAAATTAATCATTATACGTAATGTAAAAACAAATCATTGTAATAACTAATCTTAAGTGAATCATTGTCAATAATTATCAAATGACAGCCAGTAACCATCGCTACCGAGGCTTAAATATAATATAAAAAAAAAAATTTTATTATTATGAATTGGTTGTTTTAATTTATTAGTTTCTAAAAAAAAATATTTTTTCTTTTCCTTGATGTTAATCCATGATTGGCTATATGATGGGAAAGATAAATTACCCACTTTTAAACTAAGTTATATGAAAGCTGTGCATGTGTAATTCATTTAAGTGGTTGTGGCCAAATATAAAATATACAAATCAAAAATTATTATTATAACAAAGAGAAGAAGTATTTATTTTTTGTAACCGATTGCAGCTAATAACAAATATTTACATAGAAGAAAAATATTAGTTTTTAGTGAGTCAAATAATCCCTGTATAATCCACTCCTAAGAATTTGACTTCGGGTTGCACATCCTTGAGCAATAGAATTCTTGCGTATCAAATTTAAGAACCATAAGTATGATAGACTTGGATATGGGCCAATTTATTAGACACACACATGCGTGCTTGTACACACAGTGTATTTTCACTATATAGATTGTTTAATAAAAAAAGTTTAGTATTCCGGAATGTTATTATTTCAATTGGCTCGAACCATGAAGTATAATCATATTCCCGACTCCACATGATTTAATTAGAGGAATAAGATTATTTAACACTGTCTACCCATTAATATAAAATTTTAAAATCAAAAATTACTTAACATTGAATATTAGATTATTGTTAGAGTCAAATTAGACGTTATAAAATGTAAATATATAGCTATTTTTTTTTTATAATTCCAAATGGTTGAATTTTAAAATAGTTAATGTAATTTGTATTCTTTACATACGAATGAAAATATGGGATGATTTAATTAGTTTTTAGTTTTAATTTTATTTAATATTATAATATATTTTACTCGCTTAGTGCACCCTTTATTTGGGTAACGGGTGTGACATCCTCGTGGACTTCAGTTAATCAGTTGGAGGTGTAGCCTGAAAGATGCCGTTAGAAACAACCACAACAAAAGCCTCGGATGAACGTGGAGCTTTAGGATTGACACCGGAATATGGAACGTAAGAAAATTTTACATTTATACAGGACTGGAACACTGACAAAAGTAGTATCTGAACTTGACAGATCCGGACTATCTTTATTATTGGTTCAAGAGACTAGATGCCCTGGAATAGGAAAATTAAAAACACAGAAAGCGACCTTCTTCTACTGCGGAGGTAAATCTGTCTGCCATCAAAACATTTGTGCTAATAAATGAATGAATACGTTATATAGTAGCGAAAAGTTGATGGTTTGACATAGCATTTATTAGTTGTTATGCCCCAACGGAGGAAAAAGATAATGAGACTAACAATGATTTTTATAGTCAACTAGAAACAGTCTATGACTCTATCCCAAGTAACGTAATCGAGGTAATGATGGGAGATTTCAATGCAAAACGAGATGCAGCAAGATTGAAACTAAACAAGACTCCAAACGAAAAAAGACAACGGGAAATTAATCATAAACAAGATATACAGACGAACTATAAGACGAATTTAAAATGGTCTTTTGGTAGATGTAATGAAATAAAAACTCGTTATTAACCCAGCATGACTATTCTGCAACAAACAGGTGGATCATTGATTATGGAAGGATCAGATGTGGTGGAAAAGTTCAGAGGGATGTTTGAAGAACTTTTAAATTAGTCAATGCCAGCAGAATTAGAGAATCACCGGGTAGTATCAGCCGAACAACAGCTGAATTAACCAACAAAAGAGGAAATACAAATGGCTATTGAGACATTTAAAAATGGAAAGGCCCCAGGAGAAGATAACTTAACAGCGGACATATACTAATTCAAAAAAAAAAAAACTATAATATATTAGTTTTTAATAAATTTAAAGCGATCAAATTTACCATAATCTAAATATTTTTAAAAGCATTTATTTTAAAGAATTTGTATAGTAGAAAATGTCACTCAATGGTTATATATAATTTGTACACATAATTAATTAAACTATATACGTACAGGACCCAATTTTCACTAAAAAAAAATAATAGTCATTTGTGATTAATATCTGTATAATCATACTATGAGCCTACCATAACATTTAGGAATAACCAAAACATCGTAATGCTTTTAAAATTAAAATATTCGGGTATTTAAACCGATTTTAAATCGATCTAAGTATTTTTGAAAACGCAAGTTGATTCATTTTTATTGTTTAAGATTTTTGCATCTTCAAAATTAAATGGAAGGTGTATAATGAGTCTATCTCGACAATGATTGTAATAGCCAATAATAGACATATCCAATAATGGGTGACAGCTTGTCAACTAAACGAGTTTACGGTCTATAATAGTAGTCGGTGACTAACTAAAAATTTGAAGGATGATAATCATAATATAACTTATCACATAAATTGAATTAAAAATTAAACAAATCAAAAATAAATAAATAAATAATACAATAATATGCACGTACTATATACATCTAGAAATAAAATCATAAACATACTATTTAATAAATGTATAAAGAGAACATAATTTTTGTCCTACAAATTAATTTTATTATAACCAATAATTTCACAACGATTTACTTTTGAGAGTCAAGCGTTTGCAAGAATATACGTCTTGATATAATTGTGTTATCATTTAAGTTACTTCAGTAATTAAAAAACAAGTTATGAATATTATATTTCCACTGTAAATTATAATCAATTAGAACAGAGGTTACCAAATTGTGGGTCGTGACCCATACTAGTGGATAAACAATAACCGTATTGAAAAAGGTGGGTAAGTGGATGTCGCTCTGCTGTATAGTAGGTTATAAGTGGGTCAATGTAATGGATGGTGTTAAATTTGAATTCAATGATAGAATATCATTTTATTAGAAAAACAATTCTGAGCGAAAGCGGTCAGTCAGCCTATGATATTACCAAGTATAATTGTTGATATTATTGTGAATAAATTAATTTATATATAACCTATTTGCGTGGAGCCTTGGTTAAATTTTCAATCCTTAGCTATAAAAATTGAACATTTTATAAATGTTTAACTACAAAATAATTATTAAACTTTAAATTTAATAAATGTTGTCATATTTGAACTTTAAATGCTTATAAAAAAAAATTGTGCCAATGTATTTTTAATTTTTTTCATCTGCTTTTGAAACAATAACCTAGGAGTCTTCTATTAAACCAACAAATAAAATTTCATTGATATTTATAGAAAAAAAAAATTAAAAAAATTGAAAACTGATTATGTTCGTAAACAGTTCAAAAAGAGTCAAATTATTTTTAAAATGTTATGTGTATATAAAATGCTAATCTAATCATTCATTCATTACCATCTGTGTGACGGGGAGTTTTAAGACCATTCCCTCGGGGGTTGTTACACCTTTAGCCATTTATCGCGAGGGCGGCTCCTTCACGCCTATATGACACGGGCACATCCCTCCGGCGGGGTGGACCAGGGCGCCCTGGCGCCAGACTTGTTGTCCCCCGTCGGCTACTCTCTTACAGTGTAGATCGGTGGATTTCGTTTGAACCGTGTCGGCGAGCGCTGGATTCGACCCAGTCAAATAGCTCCCCTTCTACTAAGGCGCTACTCCCGACTGCCCCCGCGAGGCCATCCACATAAGTCGCGAACGCGCGGCCGGCGAGCGCGAGCACGCGAGTTACACGCGCGCGTCGGCTAGACGCACGCCACAAAGCTCGACGGGCACTGATACCGTTCGGGCGTTAGCAATGTCGGGTTTTCAGTGGGGCTATCCTCGTCGCCCGTGGGATGAGATTTAAGGATCCGTTATCCAAAGTACTCACAACGACTTTTTTCCCACTAGCGTCGGCATCGGAACAGTTTTTACGCTGCCACGGTGCGACCTTTTTTGAGTGGTACGGTTTTCTTTTGCCGGGTGCCGTGTCCGTACCGAATGCTCGGGTTTGGGTGCTTGTCGGTGGGTGTCCCGCAGCCGGACTTCCATCTTGCATGTGCTCGTTCACGAGTTGGCCGGGCCCGTGTACTCTCAGTCAGGTTCGTGCTAGAAGCGCCAGCGCGCCGGCAGAGGTCCGCGTCTGCTTCGCCCGTCGTGTGCTGGCGCATCTCACTCAAACCCACTGGTTTGTCGCAGGTGGTATGGTACCCGCACTTGGGTTGTTTGTTCCCGTAAGGAGAAGGAAGGTGCCCTGCATCACCTCGATCCACCTCCTTATTCGGGGACCCACGTCGAGGTCTTTTGACGTGCCTATCAGGACTGCCCTTCCTCAGTGCGCTGATACGCCTGGAATACGGCTATTGGTTTTTCCGTGAGTCCGCGCTCTACGATTTGGTCCGCTCCGATCGCTTGCACCTTGAGCGCCGAGCTTTTTTGTAGTTGACGGGCGGGCAGTCGTATGTGTAAGCAGATGCTCTGTGATCCATGAGGACCTGCACTTGGCAAGCTGCCCATCTCTGGGGTATACTGTTGGAGTAGCTGGTCTGCTGAAAACTGCCTAGCCAGTCCTCTTTCCCTTCATTGATGACCCTTCCCCGTCACCACCGGTAAGTCTCTGAGACCACCTCCAGGTACTTCCTATTACCCCGGGAAACTCGGTTTGGAGATGCGCCCTCCACTGGCGTTGAGATCGGGACGGGGTCCTTAGGTGACCCGGGGGTGCGAAGACGCCTTCCGGCCATTCGTCATCCACCCAGTCCTGCGCCCAGGCAGAACATCGCCAGCCGCGGTCTCAATCCCGCGGCTCTTTTTCGCTTCGCACGATTCTGCACAATCATGAGTAAGTATTTCGTGAGGGCGCCCCCCCGCCTTCCTACCCATTTCAGACCTTTTGAGACTTAGCGTGTTCTAAACCACCGGGTTGCCACCTAGGAAGGTACAGGTGACCCAGGGAATTCGGAGGTCCTTGGTCATTTCGCTAGCACCAAGCTTGACCTGCCCCGAGCCCTTGTAGAGTTTTGGAAAGATTTGTAGCAATTAGTTATAGAACGAAAGAACACTACGAGATTTGTAAGTCATACTGACGAATTTTATACTTTATTTACAAAAATAAAAAGACACTGGTTTTTACTGATGATCGGGGTATGAAGTAAAAGTGCGCACGACGGGAGATTTGGAATCTACCGAACGCTATGACAATCGGTGCAATGCCAGAATACTCCGACTATTGCACTATTGACCGATATAAATACCGTCCGATCGATTCGGGTGTGGAGGTTTCTACCTGAAATGCGCAAGTCTGCCCGGGTGGGTCTTGCTACAGATCAGGTAAAAGACTGGTGCATTGGCATTGGTCGTGCGGCATTTTATATGCTGTCTATCGGTGATTATTTCAGCCGGTCTCGTGTTCTGTGATGGACTGGCGAGTTAATTAGAAAAGGGCGTACTAATAATAATGATAATTTTAATTACAGTCAAATATAAAAATTAGGTACGTTAAACGTGAGGTGGACGGGAGGGCAGTGGTGTGCGTTATCTTCGCCGCGACTCTGTGTGTGAACAGTTCAGTGAACTCGAAGGTCTAGGGCTAGCTTCGTTAAGACCGTACCCCGTCTGCCCCTTTCCCGGACCAGATTAGTCAGCCAGTTTCTCAACGTGACTCGTCTTAGCACGGTCGGTAGAAGGTGTGTACTTGTACTGGTCAGTCCACCCGCCTGACTCGTCGTGACCTGGTTGGGCTGTCCTAGCCAGGCGAGTGGACGTGCCAGTAAGTCTTCACGGGGTTACCTCGATGCTCTTTCAGCAACCTAGGTCGAACCGTTCCGAGGGCCCGCCAGCCCATCTCCGACCGGCGGGCGCTTCACCCGTGAGGGCGTGGGAACACCGGCCCGGTGTAACCCAGCGGTACCCCGAACCTGCCCTCGCTCTGCCGCCTTTAGAGTTCTGGTGGCCTCGTGTTGTTTGTAACGGTCAGTTTCCGCGCAGCAACGGGGGATCCGAGCCCGCCGTCGCTGTCGTCACCGCAGTTTCTTTTGCCGTTCTTACGGCGACGGCAGGTCTTAGCACCCGTTACCTCGCTTCTGCCTAACGTTACTAAGATGTTAGCTGCCCGTAGTTCAGGTATGTGCTCCCTGGCTCCGCCCACTCGTCGGTGGTTTCAGTCTTACGGTAGCAAATTGTGCTTGTTTTGACGACAAAATAAGTTTGCCGGCCCCGACGGGCTGGTGCGTTCGAGGTTTTAATATAAACATTCAGTGAAATTTGCAAGTATCTACAGTCATTCGTTTTTTAATTACAATAAAATAAAAAAATAGTTACATTATAAAATATAACCAAAATCGATTTTCTCGAAAACAGATTTAGCGTAAAAATTCCCGTTTTTCCTTAATTTTTCTTTTGTTCTTCACGTCATTTTTGAAAACTACTGGGAAATTTTTACTTTCATAACCCCCCAAAGTACCAACTAGATTCACTTTCCTATTAGAAAAGTTACTGTTGAAGAAAATCCAAGGGCCTGTCCTAAAAGGGGAGGACAGACAAAATAAACACACATCATTATGAAATCAATACATTCATTGCTTCGCTCAGAATCTAAAAATAAAAAATAGCATACTATTTTCCGTTTTAAAAGAGAGTGCGACCGCCACGCGCATCGAAATGAATTAGCTCCGACGTTGCGAGGCCAAATTTCCCCCACCATGCAGCGTCCACTCACTGTATACAGCGGCTCAAGTAACACACCATATATTAACCACGACTAAAAATTATAATATAATATATCAGCATAGGAGTTATTTTTATGAAATAAGTATAATTTATTTTGATTATTACTTTTTTATTATTAAAACAACCATAAAACATGTAATAATAATAATAAACACCAGTAACCGCTCTGTATATTATAACAACGTCGTTCGACAACGGTGCGACGGCGATTCACATATACTGACGGTAGGAAACATTAACCAAGATGTGGTGCGGATGCTCGATAATGAACACGTTTTAGTCGCCACCAACTTAGTGCTTTAATTAATATCAAAATTGCAGTCCTAATTTTTTTTATACCTTTTTGTTTAAAAATTTATTTGAATGGACTCCATCAAAACCACAAACATTTAAAACAACGATTCCATGCAAAATAATATTATTATGTACCTATTAAATAATACAAATTATTAAATAATACGTACCTTCTATGTTTTTTACTGAAACTGATAATGTTTAATTTATTAGAATTGAGTAAAATAAACTATACTATTATAGGCTATATATATAATGTATATTATGTATATAATTATCATCATGATTAAATAAGATAATATCATATTTTTTTGGGGGAAAAGTCTATGACAAGGCGCGGAGGAGTCAAGCTTGCGAAATATGCCTAAGGGTGTAAAAACCACCAAGTTATGGCGTCGTGCCTTCCCGTCACACTGTGGTTTATCAATATATTAATATTATATTATTTCCACTGTAAATTATAATCAATTAAAAGATAAACAATGATGACCATTATACTTATATGTTCTCTTGTTAAGCAAGTTTAACGAGTCCACTATAAGTTTTTACGTTTTGCTAATATTGTTTTAAGAATTCCCTGTCTACTACACGACTACTCATCATTTTCAAATCTAATTGGCCTTTCCCCGTTGGCCCGTCGAAGATGAACTGCTGGAATTAGATTTATTGAAATACTATTAAGAGACAAAGTTGAATCCACTTATATTGTTTCATTGATATTATGCTTTAAGGTACCACGATGTTCCACTAGAACTATCGCTCCATTCCATGTCACCCCAAACTATTTAGTGAACGAATCGCTGAGAAAGTCAATGACAAACGCCACCGTGGACTCTATTTTTTTTAGTTTAAAAGGTTTTTCACTATTTAATTCTTGAATTATAATATACTTAAAATTATGCATGTAATTGGTGGGGCAGTGGCATAAAGTGGCATCCGTAAGACAGCTATCTGTATGTTATATCATCCGTGGACTCACAATTCTTTATTATTTATTTTTATTCAATTTCAGTATATTTTAATTCTATGTTCAGTGTTCAATTTTATATGCCAATATGACATGTACATTAATATCCTTATCCCTCATTAGTTGACAAAGTTCAAATGCCCGTAGAGACTTTAAATATTCACCGAGTATGTATATGAGCAATACTAGATATGACTTAATTTACATAATCACTTTTGGCACTTTTTGTGTTATTTACATAGATATTCAAATTGTTTTTTTCAATTTAAGTAGGTATAAAAACAATTATATTCGGTAAAAAATTGCAATATTATGTAATACAAGGTTCCTCTTAACTTAGTACTTTAATTCAGGGCTTGAAACCGAAATGATTTATTTTGGTTTGGGTTTTGATTTTGGTTAGGTACCGGTTTTTGATTTTATCGGTTTCCATTTCATTTTTAAATACCGGTTTTCAGATTTTCCGGTTTCAATTTCGGTTGCTTAAAACGGTTTACATTTTTTCCAGTTTCTATTTGGGTTATAAATACCGGTTTTTAAATTTTCCGGTTTCAATTTCGTTTACTTATAAAGGTTTACATTTTTATTTCGGTTTTCATTTGGGTTTTAAATATTGATTTTTATTTTAACTTTTTTCGGGTTTTGTCGTTTCCAGTTTAAAAACTGATATTTACTTTTACATAGGTACTATAACCGTTGTACAAACTACCAAGTATATTCTTGTTTTATTATTTATATAAGTGATAGTTATTACTTAGCATGGCATATGACGTTTTTTTAGATACCAAAATAGTTTTCAATACTTAGGTACCATTTCATTAGTCATAACTGTTGTATGTAAAATATTTAAATATATATATTTTGTATGGACAACCTTACACCACCCTACTAGTCCCTACAGTATGGTTAACCTACAGGCGTACAATTACAATCAATTATAATAATAGTATGCAATATTCAGTTCCGATTTCGGTTTTGAAAACCGTTTTAAAATAATTTTTTTCAATTTGGTTTCAAATACCGGTTTTCGTAATTTGCGATTACGGTTTTGATTAAGAAAATCGGTTATTAATTTTTTTGGTTTCTATTAGGGTTTTGAATACCGGTTTTCATCTTTTTCGGTTTCGATATTGATTTATTTTTTGATAACGATTTTTATCGGTATTTACCGGTATTTAATACCGGTTTTGAAACCGGTTTCAAGCCCTGCTTTAATTTATATCAAAGTTCTAATTTTTTTTTATACCTTTTTGTTTAAAAATTAATTCGAATGAACTCCATCAAAACCACCACGAACATTTAAAACAACGATTCCATGCAAAATAATATTATTATGTACCTATTAAATATTAAAAATTATTAAATAATACGTACCTTCTGTATTTTTTACTGCAAACGATAATGTTTAATTTATTAGAATAGCGTAAAATAAATTATACTATTTTTATAGGCATATATATCATTTATATCATTTATATTATGATTATCATAATTCAAAATAATATCTAGATTTTTTGGGCAGAAAAAGTCTATCACATTTTTATAAAATATTACTCAAAACATTAATATTTAATTAATTATAATAATAATGATACAGTAAATGAAACAAATAAATAAAAACTACGCTTCTGAAAATGTCAAACCGATAAGTGAACTTGTAAAACTGCTATTTAAGGTTCTTGTGAACTAGACCGATAGTATAGCCACTCTATTAATTCAAGATAGATAGATAACATTGTTTTTAAGAAATCTATAACAACTAGGTATATTATCAAATAATGAAAAGACGTTTTCTTTAGAAACACATTCACATTATAAAGTAAAAATGTGAAGCTGTAACGGTGTACATCATACGTTAGCAGTTTAATATTAACACTTTCAACAAATCAAGAAAACTTTTTGAACAGACATTCCTTCGATACAGAATATAAATAAACAACACTATTTACTTTGTTATCTGGCCATTCCAGGAGAAGAGAAAGTAAAATTATGACAATCAACACAAAATAAACTTACGAAAATTTGCTGCAAAATATATATATATATAATATAAAAAAGTTTTCAATAATACAATTAGATGTTCATAATTAAAAATGTATGTAAATATGTAGTTAATATTGACTGTCCGTATCATATTTAATTGCAGAACCCCCGACTCATGTGCTGGAATAATTCCAATATTAATAAAAAAATAATAACAGTGATTGAAACGTTCCTTATTAACGTGACATTTTTTTAAAAACAGTTTCTCATACGTAAATATTACACAGAATAAAATAAAAAAACAAAAAAATACGTACTTATATGAGCTACAAAAAATTATAATTACAATTAAAAATGATTAACAATACGTAATAACTATATTATTATAAAATTAATTCAACAAAAAATTTCAGTAAAGTGACATTTTATTTTAAAAATGAATAAGTAATCAATAGTTTTTTTCAAATAATATGATGCAAGTAAAGACAAATTTCAAACCACTATCATAATTCACAAGTTGGACGTACAATCTGCATTTGCAGTCGCTAGGTCGTTTATATTATTTAGTTTGAAAGGAAATATATTTCAAATAAATACAAAATAAGTCGCCAAGGTTTTTTTTTTTATAATTGAATATTAAATAGTAAAAAATAATGATAAAAATTCATCATTGAATGGCATTATTGTGAATATAAAGTTATTGATATTATAATATACTAAGCACCAATGCAATATAATATTATTTTTTATTACAACACAAGTTTGCTGTACAATATAAAACACATGAATTACGTACTTTTAAATGTTTCTAAATAAAAAATACAAATAGGTTTAGGTATGCAAGGATAATGTTTATATTAATTGGCTTAATAGTTATTAAACATGTAAACAAATTTCTAGACATTTAAGGTAAATACTAATATCATCAATAAATTATTAGCAATATATTTAGTTGTAAACATAATAACTATCTACAACAAGTGTATTATATAATTATGTTTCTATTTGGATTTAGATGAATAAACTATTACAGGACCAATTTACAAGTTAATTTAATATTTTTTTAATAATTTTATTTAGTAACATTATGGTTCTGATCATGTATCTAGTCACTCAAAATAGAAAATTCTAGTTTTGTGAACATACAAATAATTTTTTTAATACAATACCTACATTAGAAATAGAGTATTAAACTATATTTTCTTGCCTATATGCCAATTAAAACACTTATAGTTCCGAGTATTTGTACGAATCTTTCTTGAGATATTGTTTAGTTTTCTAATAAAATTAACAGACGACAACACATAACTAACCACTGTGTGACGGGGAGTATAAGACCATTCCCTCGGGGGTTTTTACACCTTTAGCCATATGTCGCGAGGGTGGCTCCTTCAACACCAATGCATATAACCTTTTTTCGATGAAAAATAAATAAAGACAGGAGATTTATGCTTCTGTGATTTATTAGTATTGTGTAACTGCATGACGCAGTACGCAGTGGTGCAGTACGTGGTGCAGTACGCACCAGTATCAATTCTACTTGGCATTTCCCCGTTAGCTCAAAAAAGACAAACTGCTGGTCGTAGGACGGGACGTAGGTGCAAATACATTATAATTTCTGGAGAGGCTAAGATTAGTGGGGCAGAGGCAGAAAGTGGCACCTGTAAGACAATGATCATATATCATCCCGCCACAGGAGCAGTGTTCGGATTAGATAAGTAGTTTTTTATCTAGATAAAGAAAATGCAACTTTAGTCCTATCAGCAGAGTTGTACATTACTGTAACGATAATCTATCTGACTTCGACTTTTTTAATGATAATAGTTAGTTGAAAAAACTGTTACATTGTTTTTAATTTATTCCATAACGTTACTTTAAAATGTGTTTTTCGTATTATTTTACTTCCCACTAATATTTTATACTCTTTACCTTCACAAACGCTACTATAGATAAATAAATACATAACTAAATAAATTAAAATATACCACATTGTCGGTGATATGGGAATGATCTTTTTGATTTTAGCTACCATCTGTTTATTTTTAATTTAGATAGGCAATACCGTCTTATCATTCTTTAGGTATTGTAGGTATTAGCACGCAGTATTATTTACTTGGATGTGTAACGTTAAATCATATAAGACCTAGGTACTATATAATTACGATATTCCTAGTTGGTCGTAATTTGTATAGTTGCTTTGGGACTTGAAAATACACGTAAAACCATTAAGATCGGACGTCTAATTCTAAAACACGCCGAAACTAGCATAAAACACGTGCTTACTGTACGGCTGTAGTGTTGTTACTTAAAATAACAACTTACAGAATATATGTATTATTAATCTAATATAATATTGTATAAAATAAACAAAAAAAAAACTTACCACTATAAGTTTCTTGAATTAAAATAATGGGAGGTAATATATATGAGTATAATTATAAATGATTTATAATATGATATAATTACATTATTATAATTTTTTTGAATTAGTGTATTTATCTGTGATCAAAAAGAGCTTCTAATTGTTTACCAGTCTTAAACTTCCTTAGTTATTTCCAATTTCCGAATACGTAATGCGTTAAATAATTTAAATTGAATTTAAGTAGGTAGCGTATTTTCCAATAATAAATGAAGATTAGAATTTGGGTAGTTTTGTTGATGTGTATAATTTGTTCTCATAACAAGTCTATCGTAAAATAGAATATAATAATATATAAAACAACCCATCGGAAAAAAGACCAATAGTCAGGTCTCAGCAGAAAGGCCCCAATACTGTAGAAAGAGTATGAAGAATATCAAGCCTCAGAAAATTAACTTAGCTCAACAAAACATAAGGCGGTTAATAATTACAAGAGTACATAATAATATATAATAATATTTAATTAAATAAACTGGAAGTATACTATAATATACTATACTATAGGCAGTCATTTGAACATTTTTTTAGAATTTAATTTTTAATACATTTGTTATTGCTTATTAGTATTATGACTTATTATAGGTTGTTATGAACTGTCATCTTTAGGTAATTAAAAACACAGTTATATTTTAATTGATTTAGAATTATTTCGTATTCTATTTTATAAGTTAATTAATACAATTTCTTAACAAAAAAAAAAAAACAATGAAAATACGTACTTAGTATTTCTAAAAAATAAAGAGAATTGATTAAATACATTAAAAAATAGCTGGTAGATACATTATTTTTACTAACTTAATTGTGTGTGTTGTATACCGATACCCATGGTGGTTATTGTAATCATAACCAGTGTTAATAGTATTATAATTATTATATAAGTAAATGTTATATTGTTATAACAGCTATCTTAGTAAGGTGCGGTGGGGATTGTCCAGCGCACTAATAAGACGTCAATGAGATGCACACGCCCGAGCGCGGGCAGTTGTAAAATGTTCGTTATAATAAACGCATGCTATCATATTAAGCGCATCATTATTATTACATAACTCATAACAAATTGGCGACGAAGAAAACCACATATTTTTTTTTCTTGTACACGCATTCGTAAAATCGAATACAATATAATATAAATGGCGGGTGATCAGCAAGATGGTCAAAGTGAAAATGCACCGCAGTCAGTTATAACCAAAATTTTATATTCGCAAGTGATCGGCTCCCCTGGTACGTTTGAACTAGACACGGACATAAGAATATTTTTATCACAATTACGCAACTTTTTCGGAGCGAACAGCATCACCGATGAAACAAAAAAGAAAGCCATATTGCTTTCCTCGTTATCGGAAGACTCACACAAACTCCTGTACAGTCTTTGTCTACCAGCAGACCCAAATGATCTATCTTTCAAAACATTATCAGGTCTGTTGTCCGATCATTTCGAGCCAAAAAAATCGTATTTCGCAGCACGATACCTGTTCTATCAAGCACGAAAATCAAACGACGAGAGCGTAGCCCAATAGGGTGCACGTTTAAGGGACCTAGCATCGAGATGTAAATTTGGCTCGGAACTGGACATAGTGATCCGCGATATTTTCATGGTCGGAATGGGACCGGGAAAAATACAGGACCGGTTGCTGGAAGAAGACGCTTCAAAGTCGAATGTAACACTCGCGAAACTCATGGAAGTAGCTACTAACAGAGAAACGACGGCAAACGCTAGTAAGCAATGGGCTGCAAAGGGATCACCTGTAACTGTGAACTTCACGAAACCAACGCAATCCAAAGCCAAGCGGTCATACCAACCCACCCACCAAGGTAGAGGAGAGGTAAATACGTACAACGCTAGTGACAAGAGGAAATGCCAAGTCTGCGGACGGACAAACCACACCTCAAGCGCATGTAAGTTTAAAAGTTATTCTTGTAATACGTGCGGTACCGTGGGACATTTAGCACCAATGTGTAAATCGAAAGTAAAACCCAGCCAGGGGGGAAGAAATAAAACACAAAATAAATTTATGTCGGAAAAAGTAGACACCGATTCGGATTCGTGCGTGCAGTTAGGAGATTCTTTTTTTTCAATTAAAGAAAATTCCAACGACAACGTAAAAATAAACCCGTTTAAAATAACTTTAACAGTAGAAGGGAAACCAATTACGTTTGAAATCGACACAGGTTCGCTATACAGCATAATATCAATGAAAACATTTGATTCCTATTTCGGAACGAAAACGTTAGTAGATAACGATATCGCATTAACGGACTACGTCGGCAATAAAATGACACCGGCGGGCAAAGTACAATTAGCGGTTACTAACAATAATGAGTCAAGGTCGTTCTGGGCGTACGTTATTCCGAACGGCGGTCTGCCTTTAATAGGCAGGAACGATATAGTTTCGCTAGGTATCGAAAATATATATTCATGTAATTTCAATGCTGAAACCATAGACTCAATTTTGGGTAAGTACAAACAGTTATTCGAACCGGGACTCGGCACTTTTAACGCGTATACCATATCGTTAAAATTGAAGCCAGGGGCTAGTCCGAAATTTTGTAAGCACCGTGCGGTTCCTTTAGCCCTTAGAGACAAGGTAATAACCGAGATTGAACGTTTAGTAGAAAATAACACGTTGATTCCAATCGATAGTAGCGAGTGGGCGACACCGGTACTACCAATTTTAAAAGGTGACGGGTCGGTGAGATTGTGTGGCGACTATAAGATAACGATAAACCCGGTTTTAAACGGCACGGAATACCCGCTACCTAAGATAGAACACCTTTACGCTAAGATTGCGGGTGCGAAGTATTTCTCCAAAATAAATCTGAAAGATGCGTACCAGCAACTACTACTTGATGACGACTCACAGCGGTTCACAACAATTAACACAATTAAGGGTTTGTTTAAATACACGCGGGTCCCGTTTGGGTTAAAGTCATCAGCGGGAGAGTTCCAAAGGGCAATCGAAAGTGTTACTAGTAAAGTAGAAGGAGTTGAGGTCTTTATAGATGATATTATAGTATCTGGTAGTACGGTAGCGGAGCATAACGCGAGACTTAATAAGCTACTAAATTGGTTAAATACGGCGGGTCTGAAAGTTAAGAAAGAAAAATGCAACTTTCTACAGAAATCAATCGAATACCTAGGACACAAAATCGACGGGGAGGGCCTACATACGTTAAGCAAGCACGTCAACGCAATCAAAGGGGCACCAGCACCTCAAAATAGGTCAGAGTTAAAAAGTTTTTTAGGGCTAGTTACGTATTACGCGAAGTTCATCAAAAACGCGGACCAGGTACTCACACCGTTGTACAGCCTGTTGAGAGAGAACGTAAAATGGTCGTGGTCGCGAGACGCAAGCCAGGCATTCAATGATATAAAACGAATATTATCTTCTAAACCCGTATTAGACCACTATAACCCAAATATACCGATTAAATTATGTGTAGACGCCTCTTCGTTCGCGATAGGCGCGGTGTTATCGCAAATA
The DNA here is from genome assembly GCF_019925205.1 of Metopolophium dirhodum. Lineage (NCBI taxonomy): Eukaryota > Metazoa > Arthropoda > Insecta > Hemiptera > Aphididae > Metopolophium > Metopolophium dirhodum. The sequence goes on along the minus strand of NC_083565.1, from coordinate 33,773,738 downwards.
TACGACAACAAGGCGGAGAGACCGGTGGCATACGCTTCGCGGGTTTTATCCGATACCGAGCGCCGGTATCCACAGATAGAGAAAGAGGGTTTAGCCATTATATACGGCATTCAAAAGTTTTATGACTACCTGTACGCCCACAAGTTTAAGCTACTAACGGATCACAAGCCACTGTACCATATATTCGGGGACAAAAAGGGCATCCCGATGTACGCCGCGAATAGACTGCAAAGATGGGCATACGTGTTATCAGCATTTGATTTCGAGATTAGTCTTCGTTAAATACGAACAGAACCCGGCAGATTTTTTATCGCGAATAAAGCTTGATAATTGTGGTATCAGTCCGCCCGAACAACAATGCGTGAATTTTATACACGATAATTGTCCGTTTATAATTAATTGGCATAAAATAAAAACACAAACGCGCGTCGATAGCACCTTATCGCGCGTAATTAGAGCCATTAACACCGATAATTGGCCGACGGACGCGCACAAGGACGCGCACCTAAAACCGTATTTCTCGCGCAAACATGAAATAACGACTGAACAAGACTGTCTTATGTGGGGGTATAGAACTATAATTCCCGACAAGTTCAGAGCGGCATTATTGCGAGAGTTACATTCTGTACATTCGGGTATGAGCAGCATGAAAGCAATAGCACGCTCGTACTTCTGGTGGCCAAAGCTCGACAGCGACATCGAGGACATAGCGCGTAGGTGCGAAAATTGTATCCAAATAAGACCAGCACCGCCGAGGGCCGTACTCTTCCCGTGGACATGGCCGGAGCAACCGTGGACACGTTTGCACGTGGATTTTTTAGGTCCTTATAAAAATAAGAACTTCCTTGTTGTCATCGACGCGACTTCGAAATGGCTCGAAGCATTCGAAACTAATTTGTGTACGGCGAGTACCATAATAACTAAAATGGAAGAATTGTTCGCGCGTTTCGGAGTTCCCAAATCGATCACGTCAGACGGGGCAAAATGCTTCACGGGGTCCGAATTTAACAGATTCTGTACCAACGGGGGTATTAAGCACTTAGTTGGAGCACCGTTTCATCCAGAAACAAACGGCGCGGCCGAGTCGGGAGTCAAAATCTTAAAAAATTTTTTCAAAAAACATAAAACTACCAGCACATTGTTAATGCAGACATTTTTATTGTTATATCGCAATACGCCCCATTCCACAACACACCAGTCACCAGCTAAACTATTGTTAGGTCATAATACGAGAACACCGTTTGACGCACTGATCCCCGATACAAAAGATGTAGTGAGTGACAATCAAACCACCCAAATTAAACGTCACGGTAAACGACAACATAACATAGGAACGGGCGATTCCGTGGCCGTGCGCGATTACCGGGACAATGATAGAAAATGGGCAATGGGCACGGTGAAAGATAACATAGGAAAAAACGTTTTCGAGGTGGAAACGGAGGAGGGGAACGTGTGGAAAAAACACTCAGATCAAACTATAAAAATCCCTACTAAAGAAACAGCATCAAAGGGGGAGACGGATAACACCATGGTGACTGAACTGATAGACGAACCGGATAAGTCAAATAACAACGATTCGGCATCAAAAACGGGCCTTAACGTAGGAAGTGTAAGCCCACAGGTAGTTAGAATAAAAAAAAATCCCGAACGGTACCAATCCATAGATTTTAGAAAAGAATAAAATGTAAAAACATTATGTAAAATAAATAAGTAATAATTTAGCCTAAGATTAAAATATAATGTTTAAAGAGAAAATAAGATAAATGTTCATGTTTTCACATATATTCACATTGTTGAACTGGTAACAATACCACCAAGGGTGGAAGTGTTGTATACCGATACCCATGGTGGTTATTGTAATCATAACCAGTATTAATAGTATTATAATTATTATATAAGTAAATGTTATATTGTTATAACAGCTATCTTAGTAAGGTGCGGTGAGTTTGTCCAGCGCACTAATAAGACGTTAATGAGATGCACACGCCCGAGCGTGGGCAGTTGTAAAATGTTCGTTATAATAAACGCATGCTATCATATTAAGCGCATCATTATTATTACATAACTCATAACAGTGTGCATCAAACGTTGATCAATATCATAATATTTCAGTAAGTTTTTAATTTAAATGAATATAATGAATTGCGAAACATTTAATCAATTCCATTTCGTAGTTAAGTCAAAACATTTCCTTAATACTAAGTATATGAGTCTTTGAAAATGTATGATTGCTCTTCCTCTGGAGAAGTCTACAATTTACCGAATATGACATATAATTTGGTGGTACACATTACATGCTCGAATCCTGAGCATAGTTTAAGACAGGGGGCAAAAACACGCATACATTTTCATGAATGTTTACCTTTACACTGCACCTCTTTCATATTGGCGAAATATTGATCTGAAATTAAATTATACCAGTATTACACAGGACAGTCCCACTTTCGAGCTTAGTGTTCCGCTATCCCCAAAGAACCTAAAAATGTCCCGCTTTAAGAAAAGTCAACTTGTGGTAGGTTGATCATAAACCACCATAAATTTATACTGTATACAGTATACTGAAATGCAGCTAACATAGAATATAAAAGATTTCTGGGCTATAGTAAAACTAGATGACTTATGTTTATGCCTGCACTGGAAAGAGTCTTGAAAATGTTTAATTTTTTGAAAATCCCAGCTCTGAATTATGGTTGTATTTTATGCATGCAGAATCAGCTACTTTTCATCAAACAGTGTTAAACATCGAGGGCCAAAACGTGTCTGCAATAGATGCCGCAAATTAAATTAATCAACTCCAAAATAATTTAAATCAAAAACAAAAGGCATGATATCTTCACAACGCTACCTGTAATAAAATGGTAAAATTATAAGAAACTGGTGCTGTCAATGAAGAACACGTAAAAGCTTCAGTGGCTGTTTTTTATAAAACAAGCAAAGAACATTTGGAGCAGTGGTTTCGGTTCAACAAGGAAGTAAAATTATGTGAATGGGCAAATCTGAGAAAGGTTCCCTCATAGGAGAAAGTTCAAAAACTGATGAACTTTCTTATTGAACAGAAATTTATTAGTAGCAGTCAAAACACAGGAGTTTTTGATGAGTTTTCACTAATTTCTAAGTATATAACATATTTAGCACCCCAACCTCAATTTTTGAAATTCTAAGTGGGCCATTCTTTTGTGCTCTTCATCCCGACGTTTGTGCTTTTACTGTTCCCGAGATATCGAACTTTCCGAGTGGGGGTGCCGGGGACATGCTCAGCACCCCCACCTCAAAGTATTTAAATTTGAAGTGGGCTATTTGTTTGTGCCCTTCATCCCGACGTTTGTGTTTTCACCGTTCCCAAGATATTGAACTTTGTAAATGAGGGTGCTGGGGACATTTTAAGCACCCCTCAGATTTTGTGAGGTGAGGTGAATAAAAAAAAAGGTTGGTTCGTGAAGAGTAGATTTTTGGGGGGGTTGGGGTGTAGAATTTTCACTGGGTTTTTGGGGATTAGATTAGGTGATGAAAAAAATGTTGGGAGATAGGTTTCTTTTGTGGGGGCAGAGGACGAACAAAATGGTGAAAAACAAAATTTCGGAGTTGGTGGTAGGTGTGGGGGGATAGGTTAGGGCTCGTAAAGGGCGAGGGTCCCCCACCTGAAATAACCGCCGGTCCTCGTCGAGAGGTCTAACCACCACCCCGGAATTAGTTGGACGTTTCGTTTCAATATTCCGTAAATTTGGGTTAATGTCTAGGTACCGGTCGTGATGTGCGTCTGACTTTTTCAAACTATTTTTCGTATAAAATACATACCTACTTTAGTCGGACGATGATGGTTGGTTATAAGTCAAACGTTTGTGAAGGTTATATGGATTTGTGATTAGAGTTAGTGATAAGGCTTTGTGTTCTCGTTTGAAAGTCGAGTTTGAGTGTCTAGAAATCTCACATGGCCCATACAAATCGACAGTTGAATAATACCTTGTGTTTTTTATACCAGTTTGGTGACGGTGGATATGGTGTTTTGAGGCAACGTCACATGTCCGGTGCTTTTTCGTAGTAAAAAGTGTAAAGTCAAAAACTGTGTTGGAGTGTCTGGTAAGTTAATCACTCATAGGCGCAACTAGGATCAATTTTTGGGGTGGCTAGAGTTGTATAAGTTACACAGAGCCGTAGGGGCTTCGCCCCTGCACCCTCATAAGTTATAACTAATAAACCCGATGGCTACTTACAATATACAAATAAATTCATATGATATTAAAATATTTAAATATTTAAATTAATTTAATATTCAATATTAAATCAATACTAATTTTCTATTAACTACAGCAAATTTGTCAATAATTGTTTTTATCTCCAAACTATTTGTTACATCACTTTCAATATTTATAATTGATAAATTTGAAAATCGATCTTGTTTAATCGTGATTCTCTACCAAGTTTTTAATCTCCGCATTGATGAAAACGAACGTCCACAGGTTGGTGAACTAACAGGTGTTGTAAACGCTGCCTGTAGTAATTTATATTGATGTGGGTACTTCAGTGACTACTTGTTTAACATTATTGATATCAAAATTCTCTTTAACTTTAATCAGGCAATTTTTGGCAACAATCATATCTGATTTTTAATGTGATAAACGCAATGCGTTTAACTCATGTATATTTTGTTTATGAAATGTGCAACATTGATAATAACTGAAATAATAATTTTCGGATAAGACGGTTTTGAATGGACTGTATAATAAATTCTTTTTGACAGGTACTTAAATGTATAATAAATAAACACGATCTGTTGTATAATTGCCGGGGTTCTGGCCTACTATTTTTCATACAAATCTAACAATAATCTATGGGAATGGGCACAATAGGTGCTGGCCAGCTAAAAACGGGTATACTTTAACTAAAGTTCACAATATGACATTAAATAATAAACAATAATATAGGTATATAGAAACCGTATAGGCGACAGCGTAAATGGTAATATTTCCTGTTGCTTGACTCTGACGGTGAATGGTTGGACGTTGAATGGTGGGGCGCATGTAAACTCCGCCACGAGTACCTTTTTTTAGTGTAAACTCCAAAAAAATTGTCGGGATGAAGAGCACAAACAATCACAAACGAAGCACAGACGAATGGCCCACTTCAAATTTAAAAACTTTGAGGTGGGGGTGCTGAGTATGTCCCCGGAACCCTACTTGGAAAGTTCGATATCTCGGGAACGGCGAAAGCACAATCGTCGTGATGTAGAGCACAAACAAGTACAAACGAAGCACAATCGAATGACCCACTTCGAATTTCAAAATGTCGAGGTGGGGGTGCCGGGGACATGGAGCAATAATTATAGAATACTATTATTTTCTATAATTATAGAATACCTTTTGTGTCTGCCAGGCAGTAGGACTCCAGTTGAAAGAGTGTTATCTCATATGAATAAAATATGGAGCAGTGAAAAAACTCAATTGGGAGTCTCTGTAATGAAAGCCATTCTTATAACAAAGGGTAACATAAACAAATATTGTCAAGTTTTCCATTCATACATAAATACTAAACCGACTACTTTAATGCAGATTTGTGGATCCGACAAATATAGAAAACCAGCCGAATAATGTACTCTATTATTATTATTATTTATTATTCATTATTGTAATTATTATGATTAATATTATATTAGCTGAGTTTTTCAGTAGTAATTTTTTTTATAAATAATCAATGTTTTTTTTTCAATAAAAAATTGTTATTTTACGCAAAGTTGTATGGGTTTTTTTTTATTAAAATAACAAGTATCTCGCTTTGAAGAAAAATAATTATGGTCACGTTATATTTGTATTAATTATTTAAATTGTATATTACATTATGTATTAAACTGTGTAAAAGGGAACCTAAAAATGTATAATTTGGTGGTAAAGTGAATTAAGGGATAAGGAAAAGGTTCACTTTTGGCGGACACCGGCCATGCCCCTGGTGGGGGTCATTGCAGAGATAACAAAATAATTTTGGTTTTTTTTTATAGGAACTTTGATTTTCATAGTCTTATCAGCAGTACCTTGACCGATAGATGGTTCGCATTAGCTATGAGCAAAGATGCGTCCCTGGCGGAAGAGATCAAACCGAGCAGATGGGAAAGCGCACCGGCGACTCGATCGGCGGATGGGCGGTGATTTGGATTCAGTCAATCGTTTACAAATGACCCAGCCCGAGAGGGAGGACTCCGGGGTTGTGCGCCGGAACCAACCTCGACGACTGGGTGCCACCAGTGGCAAAACCTTGATCGCACCAGCCGTAGGGCCGGCAAACTAAGTTTGTCGTCAAAATAAGCACAATTTGTTACCGTAAGACTGAAATCACCGAAGAGTGGGCGGAGACAGGATCCACATGCCTGATCTACGGGCAGGTAACATCTTAGTAACGCTAGGAGGAAGCGAGGAAGCGGGGGCTAAGGTCCACCGCTCCCGTAAGAACTGCTAAAGAAACTGCGGTGACGACGGCGACGGGGGGTTCGGATCCCTCGCTTCTGAGCGGAAACCGACCGCTACAGACAACACGAGGACACCAGAACTCTGAAGGCGGCAGAGCGAGGACGGATCTGGGGGGCCGCCGGCTACACCGGGCCGGTGATCCCGCGCCTGCAATGGTGAAGCGCCCGCCGGTTCGGGAGGGAGCCGGCGGACCCCTGGAGTGGTCCGACCTAGGTTGCTGAAAGGGCATCGAGGTAACCCCGTGAAGACTTACCGGCGCTCACCCGCCTGGCAAGGACGGCCCAACCGGGTCACGACGAGTCAGGCGGATGGAACGACCTGTACAAGTACACGCCTGCTACCGACCGCGCCAAGACGAGTCACGTTGAGAAACTGGCTGACTAATCTGGTCCGGGAAAGGGGCAGGCGGGGTACGGTCTTAACGAAGCTAGCCCTAGAGCTTCGGGTTAACTGAACTGTAATCACAAGGGCCCGGGGCAGGTCATCCTTGGTGCTAGCGAAATGACCAAGGACCCCCGGGTTTCCTGGGCCACCCGTACCTTCCAAGGTGGCAGCCTGGTGGTTTAGAATGTGCTAAGCCATAAAAGGGTCTGAAATGGGTAGGAAGGCGGGGGGGCGCTCAAACAAGGCTACACCCTCGAGCGCCCTCACGAAAAGCTCACTCATGATTGTGCAGAATCGTGAGGAGCAAAAAAGAGCCGCGGGATTGAGGCCGCGGCTGACGATGTCCTGCCCGGGTACAGGACTGGGCGGATGACGAACGGCCGGAAGGCGTCTTCGCACCCCCGGGCCACTTGAGGACCCCGTCCCGATCTCAACGCCAGTGGAGGGCGCATCTCCAAACCGAGCTTCCCGGGGTAATAGGAAGCTCCTGGAGGTGGTCTCAGAGACTTACCGGTGGCGACGGGGAAGGGTCATCAATGAAGGAAAAGAGGACTGGCTAGGCAGCTTTCAGCAGACCAGCCATTCCAACAGTAACCCCAGAGATGGGCAGCTTGCCAAATGCAGGTCCTCAAGGATCGCAGAGCATCTGCTTACACATACGACTGCCCGACCGTCAGCTACGAAAAAGATCCGCGCTCAAGGTGCAAGCGATCGGAGCGGACCGAAACGCTGAGCGCGGACTCACGGGAGAAACCAAAAACCGTGTTCCGGGCGTATCAACGCACTGAGGATAGGGAGACCTGTTAGGCACGTCAAAAGACCCCGACGTGGGTCCTCGTATAACGATGACCGAGGTGATGAAGAGCACCTTCCTTTTCCGCACGGGAACCATCTACCCAAGTGGGAGAACTATACCACCTGCGACAAACCAGTGAGCTTGGGCGAGAGGCGCCAGAGCATGACGAGGGAAGCAGACGCGGACCTTCGTCGGCGCGCTGGCGCTTCTAGCACGAACCCGACTGAGAGCACACGGGCCCGACCAACTCGTGTGCGAACACGTGCAAGGTGGAAGTCCGGCTGGGGGACACCCTCCGTCAAGCACTCAAAACCCGAACACTCGGTACGGACACGGCACCCGGCAAAGAAAACCGTACCACTCATAAAAGGTCGCGTCGCGACAGCGTAAACAGCTGCCCCGACGCCGATGCTAGTGGGAAAAGAGTCGTTGTGAGTACTCTGGATAACGGATCCTTCAAGCTCATCTCGCGGGCGACGAGGATAGCCCCACTGGAAACCCGACTTAGCTAACGCCCGAACGGTAACAGTGCCCGTCGAGCTGTGTGGCGTGCGTCCGACTGACGTACCCGCACCTCGAGTGCTCGCGCCCGCCGGCCGCGCGTTCGCGACATATGTGGATGGCCTCGCGGGGGCTGCTGGGAGTAGCGCCTTAGTAGAAGGGGGGTTATTGGCCTGGAGTCGAATCCAGCGCTCGCCGACGCGGTTATACGAAACCCACCGATCTATCTCGTACGAGAGTAGCCGGCGGGGAACCGTCAGCCTGGCGCCAGGGCGCCCTGACGTAACCCGTCGGAGGGATGTTTCCGCGTCACCAAAGGCGTGAAGGAGTCGCCCTCGAGACATATGGCTAATGGTGTAAAAACCCCCGAGGTGTCGGCCTTATAACTCCCCGTCACACAGTGGTTAGTCTTATCAGCAGTGTTGTACATAACTGTAACGATAATCTATCTGACATTGATTTTCTATTATGATAAAAGTTAGTTGAAAAAACTGTTACATTGTTTTTAATATATTCTATTATGTTACTTTAAAATTTGTTATTCATATAATTTTACTTCCGACTTATATATTTTATACTCCCTGCCTTCACCAACACTACTATAGATAAATAAATACATAAATCAATAAAATAAAATAAACCGCATTGTCGGTGATATGGGTAATGATCTTTTTGGTTTTAGCTACAACCTGTTTATTTTTAATATTGATAGGCAGTAAAACGCGTGCTCACTGTAGGGCTGTAGTGTTGTGACTTAAAAGAACAACTTATAGAATATAGGTATGTGTTATTAATCTAATATAAAATTGTATAAACAAAATAAAAAAACTTACCACTATAAGTTTCTTGAATTAAAATAACTGGAGGTAATATATGAGTATAATTATAAATGATTTATAATATGATATAATTACATTATTGTATTTTTTTTTTACATTTTTATCAGTATGTATTGAATAAGTGTATTTATCTGTGATCAAAAAGAGCTTCTAATTGTTTACCAGTCTTAAACTTCCTTAGTTATTTCCAATTTCCGAGTACGTAATGCGTTAAATAATTTAAATTGAATTTATGTAGGTAGCGTATTTTCCAATAATAAATGAAGATTAGAATTTGAGTAGTTTTGTTGATGTGTATAATTTGTTCTCATAACAAGTCTATCGTAAAATAGAATATAATAATATATAAAACAACCCATCGGAAAAAAGACCAATAGTCAGGTCTCAGCAGAAAGGCCCCAATACTGTAGAAAGAGTATGAAGAATATCAAGCCTCAGAAAATTAACTTAGCTCAACAAAACATAAAGAGGTTAATAATTACAAGGAGGATAATAATATATAATATTATTTATATAAATGTAATTCAAGTAGTCAGTAGCTTCGATCACACAAAGTACAGATTAACAACAGTCATTTTAAAACTTTTTAGAATTTAATTTTTAATATATTTACTATAGCTTATTAGTATTATGACTTATTATAGGTTGTAATGAACTGTCATCTATGGATAATTAAAAACACAGCTATATTTTAATTGATATAGAATTATTTCATATTCTATTTTATAAGTTTAGTAATACAATTTCGTTAACAAAAAAAAAAAAACGAAAATACGTACTTAGTATTCCTAAAAAAAAAAGAATTGATTAAATACAATAAAAAATAGCCGTTAGATACATTATTTTTTCTAACTTCATTGTTTGCGTCAAACGTTGATCAATATTATAATATTTTAGTAAGTTTTTAATTTGAATGAATATATTGAATTGCAATACACTTAAACGATTCCATTGCGCTGTAATGTCAAGGCGATCTCTCAATTTTAAGTATATGAGTTTTTGGAAATTTATGATTGCTCTTCCTCTGTAGAAGTTTAAAATTTATAGAATAGACATTTGATTTGATGTTATACATTACATGCTCAAATATCGTGCAAAGTTCAAGAAAGGGGGCAACAACACGCATACTTTTTTTTAAATGTTTACCTTTACATTCCTCCTCCGTCATACTGGCCAAACCTTCATCTGAAATTAAATTATACCAGTATTAAATAATACACCACACGCATCACAGCATTAAATTTGTAACGTAACTGTCACCCATTTCAGTTTTAATCTAGAAATCAGCTAGTTCATGCATATAAATATACTCAAGCGACAAAGTTACTTAAATGTTGTATTTGAATAATATTTAATTACCATTGGGAAGCATTATGTTCACTACTATTGTACTCATATTAATTAATTTGTGATGAAATACAATGTCTGTTTGATGAACGGACATCTACAAACCATTATTTTTTATGTTTTTAGGTACTGTAGCACGTCAAGAATTTCGTATGGGCAGTAAAAGGGTTGATTGAGTGCAAGGATTTATAAAATAAGTCCATATAACTAGTATACAGTTTAACAGCTGATATAACTTTTCATCGTACAAAGCATTTATTATTGACGACTTTCTATTTAAATAAACATTTAGACATGGTGATGGTTTTTGTGCTAGACACAATATAATATGCAAAGTTAAAAGTGATATAATATATATATATATTATACAAAAAGGTAATATACTCATAGCTTTGTAACGTAAAAACCAGAACTCAAAATATTTGTAAGCAGTAGATAATAGCACACAGTTTTGTAACTAATTAAATAATTTGAAATTATATGAATTACAGTTAGGTATGAGGTAAAAGTGAGGTGGGTGAGACTAAATTGTCAGGGGACAAACCTGGCCACCCAAATTATCGATTTTAGGTTTTACTTCACACAAGCGTGGTATCACCAAATAAAAAAAAAATTAGGGCTATCCACTGCCTACCTGGACCAATCTTCAGAAGAAGGGAAATGGTCGCGTCATACTATCAGCTTACTTTTCTTAGAGGCAAGTGAAGTTTTGAATGTTTTTTTGACAATTTTATGGCTGATCGTCCCTAAATAACCGAGTTGGTAAATATCCAAAATACTTTGTTGAAAATTATCTAACCGAATTTTGTATTATCCTCCAATACTTTGGGCATCAGCAAGGTCAAGTTTAAGACTAATGACGAACGAATGTAAGTCATTCCATTCAAATTTTCATCGAAGTTTTTGGAATCCCCGCCTATCAATACTTTGGCAACCATTTTGACTAATTAAGTAAAAACTGACGTCTATGTTAAACTTAGAAGTACCATATACCAAACGTAACACAGGATCGTCGAGTTCGAGACAAACAAATTCTAAATAAACAATGTTTGACTGAGTATACAAATGGAGAACTTGGCAGGTATGGTATCTAACTACACGCATTTTAAGTTAACGTCAATATTTATTTTAATTTTTTTTCTTAAATTTTCAGCTGTGACTTTGTAAAAGAAAAACCATGCATCTTAATAAGTTATTAGAATGTTAAACATCAAATATATGACCAACATGTATGTTACATAAAAATAAAATTTTAATTTGATTTGTAAATTTTATAATTTTAATTATACTGTACTATGTGCATAACAATATTAATACGCTATGTGTTCGTTTTTTGTTTTCTTTTGAACTATTTACTGTTTTTTTTTTTACGTTTTTAAGTTCGTTAAGTTCATAACAAGTGCGCACGTAGACTGGGGTAGTGGTTGAGTCAGTCTGCTAAATATATATTTCACGTAATGACAGTTTTTAATTTTTATATTACACAACGTTAATAAATAAAATAAAATAAAAAAAATGTATCAGATAACTTCTGTAAAATAACTTCTCGTATCGATTTACGATAAGCAGCTGTAACCCACTTCTCCTTTTTGATTAGAATCTGGCGCATGTAAAGGCCACTACTTCTTGTTGTTACTTGCATTGGATGTAATTTATTTGCCCTATCTACATTCGTTCAACGTGTCTCATTTGATTATTTGCCTATTTCTCAACTGTTAGTATAAAATGCATAATGGCCCAAAGTAATGATCTTCTTTCTGCCGATCTAAATCAGTGAACGAAAAGCATGCTTTTCGACAAAATTGTTACGCAAACACTACCTGTAGGTGTGAAATTGAGTGAAGACATGTCAACGTTTTTAAAAAGTTTTTCTTCCAACCCTATAACGCTTTCGCCAGGAAACTTTGTAAATGTTGCATCTATTCCTATATAAATGTACGAGTGCTATTTGTATTAATTATTTAAATTGTATATTACATTATGTATTAAACTGTTCTATAAGGCTCAGACCGTTAATAAATAATAAATTAATAAATAAATAAACAGTAGGTATAAGACGTTTTATAAGTGATGAGAAAAACTATTATTATGAATCCTGTATTTAATTTAATATATAATTTCAATATGACTGATATGCATAATATAATGTAATGTTAAAATATTATTCAAATGCTGGACTAACTTTTTTAATTTGGTTGAAAAGTGAATTGGTGGACAAGGGAATGGTATGAATTTGGCGGAAAAGTGAATTGCAAAAAAGGAAAAGGTTCACTTTTGGCGGAAACCAGCCATGCACCTGGTGGGGATTATTGCAGCGATAACAAAATAATTTTGGTTTTTTTTTATAGGAACTTTGATTGTCATAGTCCTATTAGCAGAGTTGTACATTACTGTAACGATAATCTATCTGACTTCGACTTTTTTTATGATAATAGTTAGTTGAAAAAACTGTTAAATTGTTTTTAATTTATTCCATTACGTTAATTTAAAATGTGTTTTTCGTATTATTTTACTTCCCACAAATATTTTATACTCTCTACCTTCACCAACGATACTATAGATAAAAAATACATAACTTAATAAATTAAAATATACCGCATTGGCGGTGATATGGGAATGATCTTTTTGATTTTAGCTACCATCTGTTTATTTTTCATTTTGATAGGCAATACCGTCTTATCATTCTTTAGGTATTGTAGGTATAAGCACGCAGTATTATTTACTTGGATGTGTAACATTAAATCATATAAGACCTAGGTACTATATAATTACGATATTCCTAGTTAGTCGTAATTTTTATAGTTACTTTGGGAGTTGAAAATACACGCAAAACCATTAAGGTCGGACGTTTAATTCTAAAAAACTCCGGAACTAGCGTAAAACGCGTGCTCACTGTAGGGCTGTAGTGTTGTGACTTAAAAGAACAACTTAAAGAATATATGTATTATTAATCTAATATAATATTGTATAAAAAAAATTTAAAAAAACTTACCACTATAAGTTTCTTGAATTAAAATAACGGGAGGTAATATATGAGTATAATTATAAATGATTTATAAAATGATATAATTACATTATTGTATTTTTTTTTTTACATTTTTATCAGTATGTATGGAATAAGTGTATTTATCTGCGATCAAAAAGAGCTTCTAATTGTTTACCAGTCTTAAACTTCCTTAGTTATTTCCAATTTCCGAGTACGTAATGCGTTAAATAATTTAAATTGAATTTAAGTAGGTAGCGTATTTTCCAATAATAAATGAAGATTAGAATTTGGGTAGTTTTGTTGATGTGTATAATTTGTTCTCATAACAAGTCTATCGTAAAATAGAATATAATAATATATAAAACAACCCATCGGAAAAAAGACCAATAGTCAGGTCTCAGCAGAAAGGCCCCAATACTGTAGAAAGAGTATGAAGAATATCAAGCCTCAGAAAATTAACTTAGCTCAACAAAACTTGTGGCGGTTAATAATTACAAGAGTACATAATAATATATAATAATATTTAAATAAATGAACTGGAAGTATACTATAATATACTATACTATAGGCAGTCATTTAAACATTTTTTTAGAATTTAATTTTTAATATATTTGTTATTGCTTATTAGTATTATGACTTATTATAGGTTGTAATGAACTGTCATCTATAGATAATTAAAAATACAGCTATATTGTAATTGATACAGAATTATTGCGTATTTTTTTATAAATTTATTAATAAAATTTCATTAACAAAAAAAAAAACAATGAAAATACGTACTTAGTATTTCTAAAAAATAAAGATAATTGATTAAATACAATAAAAAGGAACTGGTAGATACATTGTTTTTACTAACTTAATTGTTTGTATCAAACGTTGATCAATATTATAATATTTTAGTAAGTTTTTAATTTGAATGAATATATTGAATTGCAATACACTTAAACGATTCCATTTCGTAGTTATGTCAAGGCATTTTCTTAATACTACGTAAGTATATGAGTCTTTGGAAATTTATGATTGCTTTTCCTCTGTAGAAGTTTAAAATTTATAGAATAGACATTTAATTTGGTGGTATACATTACATGCTCGATCCCGAGCAAAGTTCAAGAAAATGGAAAACAACACGCATACATTTTTTTAAATGTTTACCTTCATATCTCACGTCTGTTATATTGGCCCAACCTTTATCTGAAATTAAATTATACCGGTATTAAACAATACATCACACTCATTACAGCATTAAATTTGTAACGTAACTGTCACCCAATTCAGTTTTGGAGCGTTAATCTAGACATCAGCTAGTTCATTATTTTCACTATTATTGTACGCTTATTAAATAATTTGTAATGAAATACAATGTCTGTTTGATGAACGGACTTCTACAAACTATTATTTTTTATGTTTTTAGGTACTGTAGCACGTCAAGAATTTCGTATGGGCAGTAAAAGGGTTGATTGAGTGCAAGGATTCATAAAATAAGTCCATATAACTAGTATACAGCTCAACAGCTGATATAACTTTTCATCGTACAAAGCATTTATTATTGACGGCTTTCTATTTAAATAAACATTTAGACATGGTGATGGTTTTTGTGCTAGACACAATATAATATGCAAAGTTAAAAGTGATATAAAATATATAATATATATACAAATAGATAATATACTCATAGCTCCATAAAGTAAAAACCTGAACTCAAAATATTTGGAAGCAGTAGATTATATCACACCGCTTTGTAACTAATTATATAATTACAAATAATACGAATTACAGTTAGGTATAAGGTAAAAGAGGTGAGGGACATTAAATTGTCAGGGGACAATCGCACAAAGCATCATATTGAAAATGAATAATACTTAATATATTTCTAATAATGAACATATTAAATAACATTGTTCGTATTAATTCCATATATTCAAATATGAAAAATTAATATTTTGTAAATTACATTTAACTTACTTGTAAATCCAACACAAGTTAGAATCTCTGTTGAATTAAAAAATAATTCAAACAAAATTATTTAATACTAATCTTGAGTAGATTAAAACTGATTAATCGTATGGTTCACTGTTCACTAATCTCAAATGATCCAATCATGGGCCACTGAATCTTATAATACATTACAGACGCAATTCTAAAGTCACTTTCCTCATCGCTGTTATAATTTATAAATATGACAAGTCGCCATTTAAATGTAAATCAATTTCGATAAATTATAAATTCGGAATATTTTGTTTTCATGTAATTGTCAATAGAGATGTTTTGTCATTAATCTTAACTATAATTTGAGAATACTGTGACGATCAGAGTTGGGTGACTAGTTGACCATCAACTGTACACATTCGGCTGCAGTGATCGGCGATTGTAAACTGCACCCAACGTACAAGTAAACACGAAATCATACATGTAAACTGCGCCCGAGTTCTTATCGTCAGTAAAAAGGTGATATGTAAACTGCGCTCGAGTTTTATCAAATGTAAAAAGGTGACATATGTTACATAATATGTAAACCGCGACCGGCTAAACTTTTAAAAATTGAATAGCTATATTTTTGCCAAATTAAACAAAATTACAGAATTACTTATCTAAAATTACAATCTTTAATATATTTAATTCGTTACATTCATAATATTATAGCATAAATAATTAATAGAATAAAATTAAAAACATATTGTTGATACATATTCTGCAAAATTAAACAAAATTACAGAATTACTAATCTAAAATTACAATCTTTAATATATTTGATTCGTTACAGCCATATTATAGCATAAATAATTAATAGAATAAAATTAAAAATTAAAAAAAATATATAATCTTAAAAAGTACAAAATGTTGTAACGTTTTGCGTTTGTTTTTTGTCTTAGAATTTTGGTATTTAAAGGGTACATTTATACTATTTAGTTTAATATATGTAACTCAGAGGCCGATTAGTTTTCCGAAATTTAAATTTTTCAATTATTTTCAAGCTTTTTTCGCGCTGTGAAACAAATTGTTCGGCCATCGTGACTTCACTGATTAAACTGAATACGACATGTACTAAGTAGCCCCATGCCGTATTACTGAAATAACTATTCGATAACGTGTTGGTATCTTTAGACAACAATATAATTTCTGTGATATAATTGCAAAAGTACACAATCATAGTGACTTTAATAATTCAAAAGTTTTATATATTTTACAAACGGCGCACATTTTAAGTTGTAAGTACCTACCTTTTAACATGGATAAAAATTTGGGCGCAGTTTACATTGTACCTTTTTAATATGGATAAAAATTTGGGCGCAGTTTACATTATACCTTTTTAACATAGATAAAAATTCGGGCGCAGTTTACAAAAAAAAAGGTCATTTGGGCGCAGTTTACGTATGCCCGCAGTGATAGGTATGTTGCGTGTGCGTGCGCCAGCGACTTTTTCCCATGGGTCCAAGTCCGCCGATCGACGACAATACCTGCCGGTACGGCAAACGCACACGCGCTCCCTTCTTTCGTCTCCATGGTCTGGGCCATGCCTACTAATACCATGTGTAGGTATTTCAGCCGAATAATTTACGTCTCCACATGCTCTTTCTCTGTTCTCTTCACTCTCACTATCTCTATGACCCGTCGTCTTTTTCGTGCGTTTGCGGCCGACTAAGCCGACGGACGGCACATAAAGGAGCATGGTGGTAACGTACCTGAATAATTTGTATATATTTATTTAACACCGTGGCCGGTATCCCTATAACTTCTAAGTTATATCATTGCCATATTATTGGCTGATTATATTATTATTGCCATATTGGCTGGTTCATATTATTATTGCCATATTGGCTGGTTTGTATTATTATTGTCATATAGGTTGATTTATTATTATTATTATGATGTGTGTTTTTTTTTATCTCTCTCCGTCCGAGTTTTATGCCGATGGCTTTCTCGGCACGGAACATTAGGTATGATAACGCGTGCAACGGTGGATTCTGTTACAAGGTTAAAGCTATTGAAGCTATGTATTGGCTATCCTCGGAAAAGTGCCATTTCTCTCACTCTTATGATAAAACTTATGCTATCTCTCTTAATCCATTTGGCACGACCACGCCTTTCAGGTCTATGGTTTCTACAAAGATATGTTCGTTGTATATTGTTTTCAACTCTCTATTTTTTTTTCACCATCTACCCTCGTGTTATAACATATTTTATAGGATCAAAAATCTTGCGTTATATTTCTTTTTCTAGCATTAATAAATTATTTTCATATGATTTACTGGGTACAACTCGATCGCGTACGATTTACCTTTTTTGAGAACACGAATGCGTACATTT
The DNA here is from genome assembly GCF_019925205.1 of Metopolophium dirhodum. Lineage (NCBI taxonomy): Eukaryota > Metazoa > Arthropoda > Insecta > Hemiptera > Aphididae > Metopolophium > Metopolophium dirhodum. Next base: position 33,756,125 of record NC_083565.1, on the reverse strand, counting down.
GGTATATTCCTGGATACTAATTTATTGAAACCCGTAAAACCACACGATTGCATACGCAACGTTTCTAAATTTATAATTATACATTTTTACTGTTTTGAAAACTTCGCTATTATTGTTGGGGATACCAAAGATGATAATATATTAAATATTAATAATAACCCGTACTTGGGTATAAGGTTGCGTTTATTCTAACTTAAATACTGAATAGGTTAGATCAGCCAACAAAAAAAATATCAGCAAAAACTACATGCTGAAATTGTAACATATTTAATAATAAATAATACAAAAATAATAATAATAATAATCACTTATTATTACATATAAAAATTACACAAAAATAATGCAATCGTTTTATGAAAAGGTTGAAAAAGGCCTATAAGCAGCGTTCACAATCAAATTCTGCCCAATTTACTAAGTGTACATTTTAAAGACAGGTACAATCATTTTTAATATGAATATAAAATTCATTATATCATAACTATTCTAAGTTATTATTTGTTTACTAATAATGGTTTAAAATTAGTACCGTTACAATCACCTAAAAAAAAAAAAAAACATTTTTACTATTCAATCTTGTCTGTTTACTACTTACAATTTATTTAAATATTATTAAAAATGTTTTTTTGTTTACAGCGTCATTCAATTTTTAAACAATCACCTACCTATTGTAATTATGTGCTAAAGCTATGTGGTCAAAAAATGTTTTAATTTGTTGTTGATAATAGGTATTAATTACTTGTTCATTAAATGTTATGAATCATGACATTTGTAAGGCTGTGTCCGAAAGGTATATCCGTGTGGAGCGGCCTTTGACGCGTGTGCCGGCTGTGCGGCATAATTTTCGCTGTGTCTGGACTCTGGATGGTTATTTTATATTTTACTCAAAATAATCCTGGGATTCAATTCGTATACAATTAGTTTCCTAACCCCGGACTCAATTAGTATATTATTTTTTTCCCGTTCAGGTATAGGGACTCAATTAGTATACAGTGATTTGTAATTGTTGGAATTATAAACAAAACACCCTATATAATGTAGTGTATAAGTAATATATTCACACTGTAGTTCAGCAGACGCTGACTATACATTTTTATAATACTACAGCATATATGTCTTGTGTAGTGTAGCCGGGTATACATAGTAAGTCGTTGATTTATATTACGCCTCATAACACTATTGTACATCGTATCATTATACTTATTATTATATTATATATCTCCATTCTTATTATTATTTACCTTTAACTTATGTATATCTGTGTACTTCAACAGTTTATGAGCCCAGTAGTAAGGTTTTTATAATAAAGTCGTGAATAGTTAGTAAAATAATAATTGATTAACGAATCGCGTGTTTTGTGTACAGATGTGTACACAGCGATAATAATTCGCGAAGTAAGTGCAGTGTAATGTGCGTGCGTTTCTTAGTGTGTAGATAGTGTACATTTACGTTTTTTTAAATATGGAAAATCAACAATATAAAATCAACAAATTCAAAGATGCATCAAATTAGGACATGTGGAAATTTCAAATTAAGGTAATCATGAATGCAGCTGAAATATTTGATGTAGTAACAGGAAAATCAAAGAAACCAATTTTAGGAAAAATCGGTAATGAAACTGAAAAAGGCATAGCGTTGATTTTTCAATATGGAAAAGGGCAGATAATAAGGCTCAAAAATGTATCGTCACATCGTTAGATGAACAACCTCTACTTAATGTGTACGAACAGATGTCGGACACAAGCATAACAATAGTACAACAAAAGTTCTATCGTTATACAATGGATTCAAAAGAAAATATAGCAGGTCATATTTCAAAATTAGGAAATCTAATAGTAGACAACTAAAACAATTGGGAAAACCTATCTCAGAATCAATGTTGATTACAACAATTTTGATGACATTACCTGATAGCTATAGGATCTTATTATTATTTACCTTTAACTTCTGTATATCTGTGTACTTCAATAGTAATAACATATTACTAGCACTAAGCTGATGCACGAGAATTAGTTTTTACAAATAAAATGTCAGAATATTTTATATTTCCTCCAAAATCATAAAACACTTTTTTAAAAATCTCTAGATGTTATACCTTAGAACACACATTATTTTTAACTATTGTATCATATTAAAGTAAATTGAAAAGTAGGAAATGGTAAAAGAGCTGTTTGTATCTAGATTATCGTAAAAAAAAAAAATTGATTTCCATTTTAAATTAATTCTGAAGTATTATATTAATCATTGCTGATAATTATAGTCAAAATAAAAACTACAACACAAATATAATCATTGTAAATCAATAAATTGATCCTTACCGTATGCTGCATCTAAATCCACTGTATTCACTGGGATAACCCGGACTGAAATTACTATACATGTAAGCGTTATTATATACTGCTTGAAGAAAACCATTTTGAATTGGTTTTAAGGTATAAGAAGATTTAAAGGTATTATATATTAATAAAAAATAATGAGAACGTTTAACAATAAATGAAATAAATTGAACCTCTCGATTTATTTTATAAATTAACTGTTTCCATACTATATTGCCTCAGCACAAAATAAACAATGTTCACATTTCGTTGTTGGTTTAATAACAACTAATATAATATAAGAAAATAACAAGAGTCTAAATATATCAGTGAACGCCATATGCCATATTTATAATATTGTTTAACGCTTCATTAAAGAATGTGTAGGTATTTTTTAAGAAAAAGATTTAAAATTTTAAAATTCAATATACATTTTATATAAAAAATACGTATCAGTGAACGCCATATGCCATATTTATAATTGTTTAACGCTTCATTAAAGAATGTGTAGGTATTTTTTAAGAAAAAGATTTAAAATTTTAAAATTCAATATACATTTTATATAAAAAATACGTACATATTATTATATAATAATTTAATAAAAATGAAATAAGTGTTTAAGAAAATTACTTTTGTATCAGTAAAAATGTATACTAGGTACATAAATTCTGGGTATTGTACATATACAATTTTTTTCAATTTTTCCACTTTATTTGATCGACTTTAAAATACTACTTTATATTTTCAAGTGAGATGCTAGTAATTACATAAGATAGTTATACACAAAAAAACTAGTTAGAAACATATCTAAATACATAATTACCCTAGTCATATATTATGGAAAATTAATTGTTAGCTCAGCTTAGGTTAGTGGACTGTATTGTTGGTTAAATAAATGATAACAACTGTATTTTAATGTTGCCGTAAACGGCAGACTACTATTTAAAATTCAAAAACAAACAAATATAAGTATAGGTAAAGAGGTACGTTATATTATAATATAATTTAAATGCTAAAAAACCGTAGAAAAAGATTCTGAACGGGTTTGAGATTTTAAGTTACCCCTATATGTTATTTGAAGACCAAAAAAGGGATGCATATTCTAATTGGACGGCGATCGGGAAAAAGGGTATAAGTCATTTTTTTGTCATTTTTGAGATCTGACAAACGCAAAATAAATACATACATTTAAAGTCATAGTTAGAATCAAACGTGGTCCCTAAGTCGGTTAATGATTTCACCAGTTCAATAGAAAAATTGCTAAATGTATAATCAAAATAAATATAAGATGTTTTTAATATTAAATGATAGTATTTGCATTTGTTTATATTGAGGATCAGACCATTTAAATAACACCAATCATTTAAATTATTTAAATTATCTTGTCATTTAATACAATCATAAATCGAATCAATTTTTTTTAAATATTTTAGCGTCATCTGTGAATAATAAAATATTTGAGTGTCTTATTATCGTATTTATATAATTTATAAATAATAGAAATAATGTGGGTGAAATATGGTCGCCTTGAGGAACACCTGAGAGAACATAGATGGGTTCTGGAATGATTTGATTTAACTAGCTGTATTCTATTAGTTAAAAAAGAGGTAAGTCATGTTAGTAATGGGTCACTAATTATTTTAATTTCTGTATAATAAGAAAATGATCAACACTATCAATTTTTTTTAACCTATTCAATTTTAAAACAGTGGGCAAATTGGTGTCGCTCTGCTGTTCAATAGGTGCACTTGCCTCATTTTTACATTGCAATTGGCTTTATGCCATTATTTAAATTAATTTGTACCCAATATTACAATCTGTTCGTATTTAGAGTAAACCACGCCGTATACAAATATATAAATATTCTATTTTGAATTAAACTAATAAAAAAGGTGGGTAAGTGGATGTCGATCAGCTGTACAGTAGATTACAAGTGGGTCACTGTAATGGATGGTGTTAAATTTGAATTCAATGATATAATATCCATTGTATAAGAAAAACGATTCTGAGCGAAAACGGTCAGTCAGCCTATATATTACCAAGTATATTGAATGATATTATTGTGAATAAAGTAATTTATATATAACCTATTTATGTGGAGCCTTGTTTTAAATTTTCAATCCTTAGCTATAAAAGTTGAACATTTTATAAATTTTCAACAACAAAAAAATTATTAAATTTAAAATTTGATAAATTTTGTCAAAATTTGAACTTTAAATGCTTATAAAAAAATTGTGCCTATGTATTTTTGATATTTTCAACTGCGATTGTAACATTATATCAGAAGTCTTGCATTAAATTTTCACGCTTTTTTACCCAACAAATAACATTTAATTGATATTTTATAGAAAAAAAAACTAAAAAAATTGAATACTGACTATGTCCGTAAACAGCTCAAAAAGAGTCAAATTATTTTCAAAATTATACCGTGTATAGAAAATGCTAATATAAACATTCAGTGAAGCTTTCAAGTATCTACAGTCATTTGTTTTTTAATTACAACAAAATAAGAAAATCGTTACATGAGATACCGAGTGAATATCAAATGTTGTAAAAATATGAATTTCAAACGCTCATAAAAATTTAATTTGACTTTCTTGTAGACATTTTTTTTTTTTGATAAAGGTATACAAACTTATGAGGAATCTTGTATTACATTTTCAAATCTTAGATTTTGATCTTAGAAATTGAAAATGTCCGTAAACAGTTTAAAATGAGTCAAAATATTTGGAAAATTTTGTGGTGTATAGAAAATGCTAATAAAAATATTCAGTCAAAAATTTGATGAACCTACATATTTTATATTACCTACGGTCATTTTTTTTAGAGTTGCACCCAAAACAGATTTTGCGTAAAGAATCCCGTTTTTCCTTAATTTTTCTTTTGTTATTCACGTCCCTTTGAAAACTACTGGGAAATGTTTAACTTTGACTCCCCAAAGTACCTACTAGATTTACTTTCCTATTAGAAAAGTTACTGTTGAAGAAAATCCAAGCATTTTTTCTGTCCTAAAATGTGATAACAGACACAAAAAAAAATGAATAATAAAAAAAAAACATACATCCTTATAAAATCAATACATTCAGCGCTTCGCTCAGAATCCAAAATATCAGAGTAAAATAAATTTATATTATAATCTACATCGTCAATTTGAAAAATATTATGCCAATTCATGGCACTTAATTTATTTAGAATAATTTATTTATAATTGGCTTTATTCCAATTTTATTATGTTTCGTGATGTATCAGATTATTTAACCGAAGGTAAGAAAATGAATTGTTAATAATAAGAGGTGGGTGATGTAAATTGACATTAATAATAAGTGAAGTATTTAAGAAAACATGGCAGGTATCTGAATTAGTAATAACATAATCGAGTAAAATATTATTTTTATTTAAAACAATATTAATTTGTTTAAATTGAGAAAGGATAAATTGTTAAAGTAAATAGATTTTACGTTAGAAATTGCTGCCAAAGGTAAATTAAAATCACCAAATAATAAAAATTCGGCATTCAGGTATGAAAAATTCTTTCAATTCCTGCAGATGAGGCAAATTAATTTTTTTAGCTATGTTTAATATTTCCTTGGACACATTTTTCTCTAGAGATAACCACCAGATTAGTGGTGTTACTTTTTTTTTAATCGGTAGATACGAGTTTTAATTAATAATTAACAATACAACAAGAGATTAAAATAGTTTTAAATATTAAAAAAAAAACATTTAATAAAAAACATGTTTAAAATATAAATATCATTTTTAAAACATAAAAAAATGTTTTATTGTTATTTAAAAAAAACTTGATTTTTACCAACCATGGTCTAAATACATAATTATCCTATAGTCTTATATTTTAGAAATTTAATTGCATGCTTTATATTCATGATACTTCACACTTTTAAAATATAAGTCAAACCAAAGAAAAAATGTATGTCTGTTAAATTAAGCAAGCATCTAAATGAAGTTTCTATATAAATAATATATTATATACAAATACCAAAAGCTACGTGTATACATAACTTAAAGGAAGGTTTTAACGTTTTAGTTATAGGTATAATATTACATTATACGTAGGTACCTAATACCTATAACTAATACGTGATACGTCACACTTTGACAATATACGTCAATCCGAAGAAAAAATATAATGTAGGTATATCATGATTTGTAAAATTCTAATTATTTATATTTTTAATTACAAAAAAAACAAATAAAAAAGGTGGGTTAAAAGGTGGGCTCTGCTGTATAGTATGCTACAAGTGGGTCACTGTAATGGATGGTGTTAAATTTGAATTAAAAAAAATGAAAACTGGAAATGTCCATAAACAGCTCAAAATAAGTCAAACTATTTGGGAAATGTTATGGTGTATAGAAAATGCTTATATAAACATTTAGTGAAAATTTCATGTACCCACGGTCATTCGTTTTAGAGTTGCTCCAAAAATAGATTTTGCCTAAGAATTCCCGTTTTTCCTTCATTTTTCTTTTGTTTTTCCCGTCGCGTTTGAAAACTACTGAGAAATTTTTACTTTTGACCCCACAAAGTACCAACTAGATTCACTTTCCTATCAGAAAAGTTACTGTTGAAGAAAATCCAAGCACTTTTACTGTCCTAAAAGGTGATGACTGACACAAAAAAAAAAAAAACACATCATTGTAAAATCAATACATCCATTGCTTCGCTCACAATTTAAAATGTGACAATGTCTATATTTTTTAACTGAAATATGTGCAACTCATCGTGAGCCTTTTAATATATAGATAGAGGTAACACTATGCCACTTCATTCTACCTATCTAAGCTTTTAAAACTCTTAACTATACTCTCTCAAATTTCAACTTTTTTATATGAAATACTCAAAAAATATTTTGTTTCGTAAAATACAACAAGCAATGTTCATAATATGTTGTTTATTCAGTAACAACTCATAAACTATGCAAAAATAATTCACCATATTTGTTTTATCATTTGAGTAAATAATTAGTATGCAAAAGTAAACACGACAAAAATGCAATGTGTGCATTTGAACAGATTTTTTCTATTTTCCACTTTGTTCGATCGACTTTAAAATACTACTAAATATTTTCAAATGCATTGCTATTTAAAATTCAATATACATATTATATAAAAAATACATACCTATTATTATATAATAATTTAATTAAAACAAAATAATTGTTTAAAAAAATTACTTTTGTATTGGTAAAAATAAATGTATACTAGGTACATTAATTCTGGGTATTGTACATATACAGATTTCTTCAAATTTTTCACTTTGTTTGATCGACTTTAAAATACAACTAGATAATATCAAATGAGTAGAGTAATTGCATAAGATAGTTAGACACAAAAAAACTAGTTAGAAACATATCTAAATACATAATTATCCTAGTCATATATTATGGAAATTTAATTGTCAGCTTAGGTTAGTGGACTGTATTGATGGTTAAATAAATGATAACAACTGTATTTTAATGTTGCCGTGAACGGCGGACTACTATTTAAAATTCAAAAACAAACAAATATAAGTATATGTAAAGGGGTACGTTATATTATAATATAATTTAAATGCTAAAAAACGTAGAAAAAGATTGTGAACGGCTTTGAGATTTTGAGTTACCCCTATATGTTATTTGAAGACCAAATAAGGGATGCATATTCTAATTGAGATCTGACAAACGCAAAATAAATACATACTTTTAAAGGCATTTACTTTATTAAAATTATTACAAGTTCGTGTAATGAAACCGAGATTTTGGAACGCTTTATTGGTTATTTTATCAATATATTCATTAAAACATAGTTTAGAATCAAACGTGCTTCCTAAGTCGGTTAATGATTTCACCAGTTCAATAGAAAAATTGCTAAATTTATAGTCAAAATAAATATAAGATGTTTTTAATATTAAATGATAGTATTTACATTTGTTTATATTGAGGATCAAACCATTTAAATAACACCAATCATTTAAATTATTTAAAATAACGATTCGTCGTCTATCTAGGCCACGCTCTCCAAACGAGACCCACGGATCAGTCACCACTTTCGTAAGACGTGCATAGTCCCGTTCCCCACCCGATGCTTGTACATATCTTTGCATAGAACATACCCAAAACTGTACGAGGATACCAGAATTAAAACTTATATAGCAATATAACCAACATTTATGTACTGAACACCTCAGAAGTTTGATGATTATTTTACATGACACGGTGTATTGTAGTGAACCCGGCTTTATGTACAAACGGCTATAATATGACATAAGCACTAATGGTGCAGAAATGGCATATCATTTGCGCCAAAATTATTATTTTATATTAATAGTTAAAATTGTCAATCTTATAAAAAATTGTCAATAAATATAATAGAATTTAATAAATTATAATTTTAATAAATCGGCTGATTTTTTCGATCTCCTGTAAAAATGTCAATAATAAATTGATAAAATATAATATTATACATACAAATAAATATAATTTGAATAAATCTGTTGATTTTTTCGATCTTATAAAAATTGTCAGTAATAAATTGTTAAAATATAATATATAGTTCTAAATGTACTTAATATCTATTAAGCGTGGCTTTGTGCCTAGGTATCTAAGATTTTTGTGCTTTGGTACGATACGATTTTGGTGCTTTCATACTATAAAACTTTTTTTTTCTTATCTCATTTTGACGCTAATATCTTCCACCAGTACAAACAGCATGGGGTCTGTGATCTACCAGAGGTAGATTTACCTATTTGATAATATATATGCTGCTGCTGTGAATCTCATGGTATAACGCCGGTCGAGATGGATTTAATATAATTTACACTTAAAAAGATATTGCTTCCACATCATATTGCACCCAAAAGGAGTTGAACAATCAGAATTTTTTCCGGGTAACGGAAAAGTTAAGATAAGTTTTTAACAGTTTTACACTACTCTGCATACATTTCAATAATTACTCTTCATATAAAAAAAAAAATTGCAAGATAGATTGACAGGATTTGTGGAGCCACGAAACAGCCCCACAATTTGCAAAGAACTATCCACGGGGGCGGAGCACGCGGGTAACAGCTAGTAATATAAATAAATAAAGAATTTTAAATATAATATAGAATAAAGAATTACAAATGCTCACCGTTGTATGTATTTATAACAAAATTATTTAACGCTGTATGCACTTTGGTTAAAATTTTCGGTCATGGTGGTAATTTTTTTCTACGAGTACAATAAACACTTCGTCGTATAGAATGCATAATATTGTTTAACGTCAAATCCAACGCACTTGATTACACTTCATTGCGAATTAATTTTAGTGATCGTGTTGTAACTTGTTCTGTTGCTTTTCTTTTTACGAATGAGCACCAACTTGTCTGTTAGATTTTAAAAGAGCAGCTTCACTTTCATCAGATAATAAATTTGAAGGAAACGATTTAATTGTACACCTCCACTTTAATCCATTTTTCGATTTAATACATTTTCGAAAAATAAATTAATCGAAAAGTAACAACGGATACGGCAAACGCTTACACTAACCGTAAATTATAAGTGACGCAATTTGTACTAACCTAACCCTAAACTAAACTTTGTTTTAGTCGCAATTGGTCCATGCCCGAATAATAATAATATAATATTCTGTTATTCAATTTTGTAATTATAAAGATTTGATTCAGTATTTCTATGACTGCAATAATGCAATCGAAATAAACTAGGTAATATATTATAGACATATAGGTAACATGCACTTAATCGTATTTTGTGGTATATATTTTTAGAAAGAAGGATTTAGTGTCATTGTTGAATTTCAACATCATTGGATGATCTTTCATCTGTATCAATGTGATTATTCCACTCATCAACAATCCGAGTATCTGTGAACAAACAAAAAAATAAAAATTAAGTAAGCACCAAGTACTATGTATATATGTCACTGTAAATGATGTTATATCGGAAAATAACGTTATTCACCGGTTATTAAATAGTTATTTAGCAACAAATATGGGAATTATCGATATTTTCTCGTGAATAACGTTAATAACCGTATGACATGGGAAATTTTGTTTATAAAACAATGTTCAACGAGGAATGATTAGGTGATCACTAAACTTATTGTGATACTAATTGGGTAAACCAATAAAACTTTATCGGGCACAGATAAGACATACCTATACATATTATTATAACATTAGTTGTTACATTTGAACATAAAATCATACCTAACGAAAAATCATATAGTTGATTATACTTAAGTATGTGTACAACAACTGTCGTCGTAGTACAAAAAAATGTAAATGGCTAAATTTGAAATGGCTATTGACATACAAACTGTTCGTACAATGTCAACGAAAAAATATTCTTATAAACAAACAGAATGATAATAACTCTTTTTTGTCTACTAAAGATTATAGTGAACTTATTGAAGAAGTTAAAAAATCAAAAACGTGTTTAGAAAAGTATTTATATTGCACGTAAAAATAAAAATAATTTAGAAAAAAAAGCAGAGAAAATTATGAAACTTTCTAAAGAAAAGTTTCCTCAGCATAAAATAGGCAAAACTGTACTTATAAGTATACCGGACGTTGATACAGCTCGTGATTCTCCATGAAATATACTAGCAGTTGTCACCCAAGTTGAACATGACTTAAACAAACTCTGTAAGTTGATTCTTAATAAAAATATTTCATTAAAATTAAAATAAATAAATTATGAGGAAACTTTTCTTTAGAAAGTTTCATAATTTTCTCTGCTTTTTTTCCTAAATTATTTTTATTTTTACGTGCAATATAAATACTTTTCTAAACACGTTTTTGATTTTTTAACTTCTTCAATAAGTTCACTATAATCTTTAGTAGACAAAAAAGAGTTATTATCATTCTGTTTGTTTATAAGAATATTTTTTCGTTGACAGTTGTACGAACAGTTTGTATGTCAATAGCCATTTAAAATTTAGCCATTTACATTTTTTTGTACTACGACGACAGTTGTTGTACACATACTTAAGTATAATCAACTATATGATTTTTCGTTAGTCCTCAGCATAAAATAGGCAAAACTGTACTTATAAGTATACCGGACGTTGATACAGCTCGTGATTCTCCATGAAATATACTAGCAGTTGCCACCCAAGTTGAACACGACTTAAACAAACTCTGTAAGTTGATTCTTAATAAAAATATTTCATTCAAATTAAAATAAATAAATTATATTAAAAGTAATAAATATTTCTTTTATAGGTACAGAACATGGTTTTCTTAAGTACAATAAATAATTACACACGCCAAGTAATAGCTGATTGCGAAAAAATTTTATTAGACATGGACAATGTTGTAACGAACCCAATAATATAGGTACATACTATATTATTGTGATCGTTTCGTCTTCAGGTATATTCGATAACATAGAAGATTAGATAAAGAATAGCATGTAATTTAAATATATAAATCAACGTCATAAATCTTATTAAAATACGCTGTAGGTGTACAACGAGAAAAGGCAACCTTAGGATCGCATTCCAATGGGGATGAACAACCTCACCTAAACCGGTTAAGAAAGTAATCAATGATTAGTCATATACGAGCAGGTTCACATACTATAAGAAAGGGGGTGGCGATCCACGACCAGATAGCCGAGCACTCATATTTAGAATACATTAATTCAATAGTAACTTTTCTGATAGGAAAGTGAATCTAGTTGGTACTTTGGGGGGTCAAAAGTAAAAATTTCCCAGTAGTTTTCACAAGCGACGTGAAAAACAAAAGAAAAATTAAGGAAAAACGGGAATTTTTACGCAAAATCTGTTTTCGAGAAAATCGATTTTGGTTTTTGGTGTAACTCTAAAACAAATGACCGTAGGGACATAAAATTTTGACTGAATGTTTATATTAGCATTTTCTATACACCATAAAATTTACAAAATATTTTGACTCTTTTTGAGCTGTTTACGGCCAATATAATTTGCATGTTTTCGTAATTTTTACGTATTTTGACAATATTCGAACTTAAATGTTTATAAAAAAAAATTGTGACTATGGATTTTTAATATTTTTCAAATATCATTGTAATAATATATTCGGAGCCTTGTATTACATTTTCAAGATTTTTTCCAAGTTGATTAATATTACAAAACTTCAAAAAAATAACTAAAATCGTCATTTTTGGTTATTCAATATGTAATTTTGTCCAAATTTTAATTTAAAATAACTATAAATAACTGTTTTTATGTATATTTTTTAGTTACTTTGTTAGTTTATTAGTTATATTTTTTTGGTTACAAAAGTATCTACTTATCTGCGACCTTGTTTTAAATTTTCAATCTTTTGCTATAAGATTCTAACATTTTATATATTATTTTTAACAACAGAACAATTTGTAAATGTTCAATTTTATAAATTAAGTTAACATTATTTGAACTTAAAAAGATAATAAAATCTTACGTATGTACTCGTATATTTAATATTAACTGTAAGCTGATATTGTAACAATGTGTGAAGAGCCTTGCAGTACATTTTAAAATATTTTAACCCAACGAATAAAATTTTATTGACATTCATAAAAAAAATATTTTTTAAATTGTATGGGTGTACAGAAAATTCTAATTTCAACATTCAGTGAAAATTTTTTTACGTTTAGGAACGGCAGGCGTTTCCACTGCGAATAGGTACCACGAATGTCATCATCACATGACCTGTGGGCCATAAAATGTGGAAACTTGACGTTTCAAGTTCTGGCGGACGGCGGCAGTGCGGCATATGACCGACAGGACGACAGGTCGATAACAATACATAGTCATTATCATTTAAAAGTTTAAAACATTCGTAATAACTTTAAATTAGGTACATGTAAAATAATTTCCAATGAAGGGATAATAAATTAATAAATACCTAATGATGTTTGTTATTGTTTTGACGGCCGTTTAATTTGAGTGCCATAATAATATTATTATATTTGCATAACTAATAGTTTTTATCATACGAGGACTATTATTTTTACATAAATGTCAGTTTTGGTAAAAAAAACTTTATCGAAATGACGACTGTTTTTCACATAACCTTAAGACCTATTTTAATTTTATCCAAGTGTATAGGTTTAATTGATATTTCGTATATCGTGGAACCAACTGGTTTATTGGATCGGAATAATGTAAACTCAATGATTCACGGACTTCTAGAAATTGCGAGAATGATTGTTTTAATTACATGCACTTTTATATATTTTTATCAGTTTGATCAAGAACTTCATATACTTCAAATTATTTATGTGGTTAAATTTTGGTTTATCATTGTCGCAGCTAGAATTTCAACAATATGGATAATCAAGTATTTATTTATTATTTTTATTCATATTATACATTATTCAAGGACGTAGAATTAGTTTTTTTTATTTTTGCACATGATTGATAAGATTAGGGAAGAATTTAACATTAGTTATAAGGAGTCAGTAGTACACCAGACGCCATAGTCGGAAGAATAATATATTGTTTGCGCAACCTTTATCACCAACTACGTGCATTCGTACCTACTCTTTGAGTTATTGTTGCTTACCTAAGATTAAAACATGCGCTATCATTACTCCTACAGGGAATAAAGTCATATAAATATACGCTGTTAAGTTATTAAAATGCTGAGTGATAAGTCGATAGGTAATTGGATAATTGAAATATAAGTAATGTATGACAATGTTTCTCAATAGGTTTTTCAGTTTTTGACACGATACTAGACCAAATATGGATAATATAATAATTAAATACTTCTTATTCTTATATGACTTGACTCATTTTTACATTGCAATTGGCTTTATGCCATTATTTAAATTAATTTGTACCCAATATTACAATCTGTTCGTATTTAGAGTAAACCACGCCGTATACAAATATATAAATATTCTATTTTGAATAAAACTAATAAAAAAGGTGGGTAAGTGGATGTCGATCGGCTGTACAGTAGGTTACAAGTGGGTCACTGTAATGTACCTATGGTATTAAATTTGAATTCAATGATATAATATCATTGTATAAGAAAAACGATTCTGAGCGAAAACGGTCAGTCAGCCTATGATATTACCAAGTATATTTGATGATATTATTGTGAATAAAGTAATTTATATATAACCTATTTACGTGGAGCCTTGTTTTAAATTTTCAATCCTTAGCCATGAAAGTTAAACATTTTATACATAATACAAAATAATTAATAAATTATAAATTTGATAAATGTTGTCAAAATTTGAACTTTAAATGTTTATAAAAAAAAATTGTGCATAATATATATTTTTTAATATTTTTCAACTGCTATTGTAACATTATCAGGAGCCTTGCATTAAATTTTCACGCTTTTTTACCAAACAAATAAAATTGTATTGATATTTATAGAAAAAAAAACTAAACAATTGAAAACTAACAATGTCCGTAAACAGCTCAAAAAGAGTCAAATTATTTTCAAAATTTTATCGTGTATAGAAAATGCTAATATAAACATTCTGTTAAATTTTCAAGTATCTATAGTCATACGGTTTTTAATTACAACAAAATAAGAAAAACTTTACATGATAATTTTATTTGTTGGTTAAAAAAGCTTGAAAATTTAATAGATGGCTCCTAGGTTATTGTTTCAGATGAAAAAAATTAAAATTTACAATTCAGTTACAATTTTTTTATAAGCATTAAAAGTTCAAATATGGACGAAATACGTAAAAATGACGAAAAATTGCAAATTATATTGAGTTCGAAATTCATAAAAAATTTTCTTTTTAAATCTAAGATTTGAAAATATAATACAAGATTCCTCATATTCTACCTATATTAAAATAAAAATGTCTACAATAAAGTCAAATTAAATTATTATGAGCATTTGAAATTCATATTTTTACAACATTTGATATAAGATACTTGAAAATTTCACTGAATATTTATATTAGCATTTTTCTATACACGATAAAATTTATAAAATAATTTGACTCTTTTTGAGCTGTTTACGGACATGGTCAGTTCTCAATTTTTTTAGTTTTTTTTTCTATTTTTATCAATAAAATTTTAGCAATAGCAGTTGAAAAATATTAAAAATACATAGGCACAATTTTTTTTATAAGCATTTTAAGTTCAAATTTTCACAACATTTAATAATTATTTTGTAGTTAAAAATTTATAAAACGTTCAACTTGTATAGCTAAGGATTGAAAATTTTAAAACAAGGCTCCGCGTAAATAGGTTATTTATAAATTACTTTACTTACAATAATATCATCAAATATACTTGGTAATATAGGCTAACTTTCCGTTTTCGCTCAGAATCGTTTTTCTTATACATAATATTATATCATTATTGAATTCAAAATTAACACCTTCCATTACAGTGACCCACTTGTTACTTACCGTACAGCAGAGCGACCTCCACTTACCCACCTTTTTTTGTAATTTTTTTTACATTTTTTCCGTATTTATTGATTTAGTGTGTGGTCATAAGAGCTTCTAATTGTTGACCAGTCTTAAACTTCCTTAGTTAATTCCAATTTCCGAATACGTAATGTGTTAAAAAATTTAGATAGAATTTAATTAGGTAGCGTATTTTCCAATAATAAATTAAGATTTGAATTTAGGTAGTTGTGTTGATGTGAATAATTTGTTCTCATAACAAGTATATCGTAAAATTGAATATAATAATATATAAAAATAAGCATTCGGGAAATAGACCAATAGTCAGGTCTCAGCAGAAAGGTCTCAATACTATAGAAAGAGATTTGAAGAATATCAAGCCTCAGAAAATTAACTTAGCTCAACAAAACATAAGGAGGTTAATAGTTAATACAAGACTACATAATAATATATAATATTATATACATAAATGTACTGTAAGTAATCAGTAGTTTCGATCATATAATCTGACTACAATTTCATTAACAAAAAAAAAACAATGAAAATATACGTACTTATTATTTCTACAAAATAAATAGGATTGATAAATGCAATAAAAAAGAGCTGGTAGATACATAATTTTTACTAACTTTATTGTTTGCATCAAACGTTGATCAATATTATAATATTTTAGTAAGTTTTTAATTTGAATGAATATATTGAATTGCAAAACATTCAAATGTTCCATTTCGTAGTTATGTCAAAGCATTTTCTTAATATTAATTATACGACTTTTTGGAAATTTATGATTGCTCTTCCTCTGTAGAAGTTTAAAATTTATAGAATAGACATTTAATTTGGTGGTATACATTACATGCTCGAATCCCGAGAGAAGTTCAAGAAAAGGGGCAACCACACGAATACTTTTTTTTAAATGTTTACTTTCACAATTCACGTATGTTATATTGGCCCAACGTTCATCTGAAATTAAATTAAATCAGCATAATACATCACACTCATTACAGCATTCAATTTGAAACGTAACTCTCACCCAATTAAGTTTTGGAGCGTTAATCTAGACATCAGCTATTACATGCATATAAATTAGAGATGTAAAATTTACGTAAATTTTTTTTTGGTAATTTACCTAGAAAAATTTATGTAAATTTGGTACATTTTGATAATTATGGTATGTTACCATAGGAACACCCCCAGAAACTCCTCTCTGACGTATTTTCATGAACTTATAATTATGGTAACATTTATTTTTTTTAATTACTGTATAGTAGGGTGTTCAATTGACCACCCTGGTCGTTATTTTTGAATTTTTTGAATTTTGTGACTGGGGTTCTAATATGTGTAAAAATTAAAAAATACTAAAAATTATGTATAGTCGTATAGAACATTTAAAAATAATTAGAGAAGTTTAACCGGTGCCCCAAAGCCTTCAAAAGTTTAACATTACCTACTAATATTTTAAGGATAAAACAAAATTTAATTTAATAGACAATTTATAATTGTTTCTACATTTTTAATTAATTTCAGTAAATATTTTATTTTGCATTGGTGTAATATAATTATTCCGTCAGTGCTTTTGTTGGAATTTAAATATTTTGGTTAGGTGCCTATAACATCAACAACAAAAAACAAAATAATGTCAACTTTAGTCTTTTAGTTTTATTTATTACAGTTCACAATCTTTGTGTTAGTTATTTCTCTAAATATATTAGTTAAAATTATAATTATTAATTTAACAACAAAAAATAAAAAGTAATTTTTTAATTATAATATTTTATAGGTACAATTAAATAATAATGAACTGACACAAATTAAAAAAAAAGTTGACTAGGTAAGCGAACGTGAAAATGTTCAATAAGTTTTAAATGATTAGGTTCATAATAATTAAGAGCTTTATAATAGTAGTAATGATTGATGAGGTACAACAGGTATAAGTGGTGTAACCACTATAATGGATAAAGTATTTATAACGTGGTTTGTTATCTATATCTGTGATAAAATCAAACTTATATAAATTGCGATAATAATTGATCGTCTCAGATATTCTTATGGTGTATTCGTATGTTTAATGTTATGTAGTAGGTATACTACACTATCAGTGGTTATGGACGTTTTACATTTTATAATATAAACTATTCTATTATATTAATATGTTATGACTGATGAATGTTGGCACCGTGAAGACGTTTAATTTGAGGTGTCACATGCTACTTTTTTCGGTAAAAAAATATTTACCTGTAAAAAAATAATTAGTAAATTTACAAGGTAAAAATTTACCGAGCTGATACGGTCCGTCGATTCCCGACGTCCCGTGATCGTGAATAATTATACACTCGGTTGTTTTTAGGTACAATCTCGTTTGTTTATTATGTGATGTGGAGTATGTACACTAATATATCAATATATGTGAGGGAATTTATTTCCGGGCCGTGCGGTTGGCTTAAAGAAGCGGGCCGCGACGGGCGGTATCGGGCCTGCAGAGGTGCGATTAAAAAAAAATACAAATATTGGGATTTAAAATTAGTATTATTAACAGTTATATAATATGGAAAGGGGATGAGTTAGAATCACTCTCTCACGGTCTCTTATAAGTCGTGTTTGATTTGATAATTTCTCACAGTGATACCTCAGCAGGCACACCGAGGGTGGGAGATTAGATTGGTGGTTCTAAAAAAGAACCGTTTCTTATTGGTCGCGATGGTAGATCGGCTGTAAGCGCATTAATAACGTTAGTAGCTGTGCGCGTGTTCGTCAATGCCGGAGACCGCCTCGTATAACGAGTGTCTTCGCCGCTGTATCGACGACTTCGTCCGCGGTGTGAGCAGGAATGATGTGCTGATGAATTCTCGATGTGTCTTGACTCCTTCTGTAGTTCGGTGTGCGTAGGCTTGAACTGATTGAAGGATTATTGAAGACTGTGTTGATTATGCTGAATCGTCCAGTATATAAGTCGTCTGCCGTACCAACTAGTAAACTATCTGCTGCCGCCGTGTTTAGTTGTGTTTACAGGTGGTACGGGAAGTTCTGTAGTTAACTTTGTTTTAGGGTTATTGACATGGAGAGGGTGTCGTTGGATTCGTCTTACTCTCCCCTATATGCAATCCTTATTGTATTTGGTGTGTTGTTATTTGGGGCTTTATTATTGTTTCCTAATGTTGGTTTTCGGGGTTTGTGCTGTCATACTGTCCGCTGATTGGTGGTCCTGAAAAGGACCGTTTGATGTGGTGACGGCTACTCCATTACAGAGCTTACATCTCTAGTCATACCTACCTATACGTATTATATTTTAAATTATTAGAGCGGTCACTCAAATTAAATGTGTTAAGAGCATTATATATTTTCGTAATAATAAATTAACAACATTAATTAGTTTTCATTATTTTTGTTTTCAGATTTATTAATGGCATTATCGAGTTTGATCGAAAAACCACACCACTTTCAACAAACTTGATGAACCCAAATCGTTCATGGACAAAAAGACGTTGGGAAACGATTTTTATTTTGATATGTGCATACTTTATTGGCTTTATATTCTTAAAGAATTATTTTTGGCCCGTTCAGATTAAAAATATAGTATTATTGGCAACCCATGCAATATTCACTGTACCATATGTTATGGATTATGTAGTTACGATATCTTCGTGTTTCTTTCTTCAAAACTTGTATGTCAGATTCCAGACGTTAAACGATTTTTGGAAATGTCTTCCTGCTGACTTAGATGCCATCCCCGGCCAATGGACAGACATCGAAATAGTAGATTTGATGGAGAACACGCGGCTGTTACACTCCGAACTATGCGACCTGTTAAAAATGTTTAGTCTTGGTTACGGTCCATTACTTTTGGGTTTCTTCACATCCAGCTATATCGGTTTACTTTTCAGTGTTTATTATATTGTTAACAAGGAAACTTTCTTCACCTCATCTACAAATGCTTGGGAACATATATTACCACTGATTATCCACTTACAAATTCTCATGTTTTTGATGTCTATTATCGTTTTTGTTTCATTCATAAATGAGAAGGTAACTCACAGTATTATTCAGTCTGCTAACATCCATATTTTTGTTTACTATGTCATTATTGATATCCACATTTTTATGTTTTACCTATATTTAAATATCACATTTTAAAATATTTACTATTTAAATTCTATATTAGATTTAGTATAGAAATTACAATTAAAAATCATCGGAATGATGATTAAGCAATTTAACGTATGGTAACTACTGTCGTAAAACTAATTTTTTTTTCTATAATGAAACCAGTTACTCAAGAAAAGATAAAATATATGCTAATGATATGCATGTTAAATTTTTTATTTATCATTTTCTTGTTACATTTCTATGATAGGAGGGTGACCATATGCTTGGTGAATCAATATGATTCCTTTTATAAAATATATTATTTTGTCAAAATAACTAATTATGGGGTATACAATTAAGAAAAAAAATTGATCGAAATAAATTAACTCTCAACCCGGTTATAATAATTATACAAACGTAAAATTAAATGTTAATATTACGAACTAAATAGGATATTTTTATAGTCATATAAACAATAAAATTTAAAACATTTTTACAGAGACTGCAGATAATATCATACCTACGGTTATATCGTATTTCAAATTTACATTTGGACAAAAAACGACAGGTAAAATATTATTACATTTTCTATTAAAAGTAGGTATCTATTTTTACTATAGAAAACTACGTGAGACGATTTTTTTATTTTATAATTATATGAATGTTTTATTATTTAGATCAAAATGTTTATGAATCAAATATCTGTATGTGATTCAGACCAAATTTCGGCATTTGGATTTTTCAATATAAATTTAAATCTTGTCACCACAGTAAGTACTTAAACACTCGTAATTTTTATAAACCAATCATAATTCATAATAGCTACTTATAACCAGTCTCGTAAAGAATACTTTTATTTTGAATTCAGAATAAGTATTCACATAAATGAGTGTTAAAGTACTTTAAATACACGATGCACGATAAAGTTTTATTGGTTTACCCAATTAGTATCACAATAATAAGTTTAGCGATCATCTTATCATTACTCGTTGAACATTATTTTATAAACAAAATTTCCCATATTATACGGTTATTAATGTTATTCACTAGAAAATAACGATAATTCCTACATTTGTTGCTAAATAACTTTAATAACCGGCGAATAACGTTATTTTCCGATATAACATCATTTACCGTGACATAAATATAATAGTACTTGGTGCCTACTTTGTTTTTATTGTTTTATTTGTTCACAGATACTCGTATTGTTGTTTAGTGGAATAATCACATTGATACAAATGAAAGATCATCCAATGATGTTGAAATTCAACAATGACACCAAATCCTTCTTTCTAAAAATATATACCACAAAATACGATTAAGTGCATGTTACTTATAATATATAACTTATATTATAAGCTATATTATATACTATATATATTATTTCGATTGCAGTATTGCAGTCATAAAAATACCTAATCAAATCCTTTTAGTTACAAAATTGAATAACATAATATTATTTTTACGACCAATTGCGACTAAAACGAAGTTTTTGTTTAGGGTCAGTGTACCAATTATTGCGCTCCTTATATTTTACGGTTGTTGTACGCGTTTGCCGTATCCATTGTTACTTCTCGATGATTTTAAGTTTCGAAAATGTACTAAATCAACAATTGGAGGTGTACAGTTAAATCATTTCCTTCAAATTTATTATCTGATGAAATTGAAACGGTTTATTTAAAATCTCACTTAAATCGTTATCACGAAGCTACTGTAAATATTAACAGACAAGTTGGCGCTAATTCGTTAAAAAGAAAAGCAACAGAACAAGTTAAGACACGATCACTAAAATTAATTCGCAATTAAGTGTAATCAAGTGCGTTGGATTTGACATTAGACAATGTACATTCTATACGACGAAGCGTTTTTCGTACTAACCAACTAGTTCCTTCTGTAATGTGTGAGATGTTGGAGGTTTGAAGATAGGAAGAAGACTGACTCAATTGGACTTACCTTTATACAAATTTGATTATATTTTCATTATTTTTATTCATTTTTTTCCCCCATGATTACTACAAAATGCCTATGTGCCTATATGCGTATGTACGTATGTGCGTATGTACCTATGTCCATATGTGTAATATTGGGTATTCTACCTACAATTTCGGTAAAAAAAATGTCTAACGAATAAATCAAATATTTATTTTTATAATGACATACCAAATAGGTATGCTGCAAGCCGGAACTGGAACCTATATGATTTTATCGGTTTGGGTTTAGGTTTTGGTTCTCAAAAATCCAAAATTTCTGTTCCGGTACTGGTTTCGGTTTTCAAAATTATCAAATTTTGGTTTCAGTTAAAACCGGTTTTAACCCTTTATATTTGACGTTTGCTTTTTATTTTATTTTTATCAATTAAGTACCTACTGTATAAAAAAATTAACATATTATTATTAAGAACCACTATTCAATGACAGGTATTAATTGTAATTAAGTGTACCTATCTCAGAGTTTAGTAATATATCATTAACACAAAAACTATAAAATATATACTATTATATTCAATAATTTACTGACTGTTTATTGAAGTTTCACTATACCATTGAATTCTAAACATTGTACAATTTAAAAAAAATTACTGGCATTAAGTATTTAATATTATAACTGCAACCCTGCAGGCATATTAGTTAGGAAACAATATTACTATATGTAGAATGTATATTATGATAATATTATTATTATAAGACAACTTATTCTGAAACACTTATAAACGTACAAATTGTTATTATTTTTAGAAATTTTACATTAGATTGCGAATTGCGATTTGCGATTCAATAATAATTGTACGCAGGTATAGGTTAGGTACCGGACTTGTTATAGATTACATGGAAATTAAAATTTTGTTCTACACATAATAATATTTTTATTTCTTAGTATTGATAAACTTTTATAGATCTATGATTTTATAATTATATGTTATAACTTGTGTGGGCCGGGAGCGTACAATAATAATACGCGCGCCCGGACACCAACTTAGGGTCTTTACACCACTAAAACCTAATTCCTAGAAATATGGAGGACAAGCTGGGTGTGTAATGGTGTAGTAGCTCGAACAGTAGTGGTCGAGATCGCCTAGCAATTACTGTCGGCTATGTAGTGGGTGTTGTGTAATTATATGTATTTGTGTATGAATATAGAATAATAATAGGGGTGGAGTGGCCGAGCGGACCAAGGCGTCGGTTGCGACGCAGCCAACCCGGGTTCAATCCTCGGTCATGGGCAGCATTTTTCTTTGGGCAAGTCACGGTGTCCGAAGAACAAGTGCCGCCATCCCCCCACCCGGGCATGGCAGATACCTACGGGTGCCCACTTGAAAATCTGCCAAAAACTACACACACGTGTTTACCAACCAACAGTATCCTCCCCTACAAATAAAACAAACAAACAGCTAATTGCCATAGTTGCCAAACTTAATGACCAATTAAAAAAAAAAAAAAAAGAATAATAATATTTGTGTAACACGGTTTTTGGTAAGTAAGTTGCTGTATAATATACGGATTTAAATAATAGCAGTACAAAATATATAATAAATCACAGACCTTATGGCTTACTAGGGTAACCTTCTGGCCTAGCTGAAACGATATAAAAAGCTAATTGAGCCGCTATAAAAATAACGTGACCCTTCTGGTCAAACAATATATTATAATAAAGATAATAATTATAAATGACCGGCCCTTATGGCCAACCGAAATAAAATATATATTGATGCAGCTATTTGAGCTGATGCTCGTATAAAATAATGTGCAGCCCTTCTGGCCCAACAAAATAATAATAATAAATAATATACGGCCCTTTTGGCTCAACACTCAAATAAATAAAAATAATACAAAATTATGAAAAAACTCAGTTTGTAGAGCGCAGACTTGCCAGCTGGTCCTGTGCTATAATATGAACATAATACACGTAATGATAAAAATATAAGTATTAGCCCTTATGGCTCACAGCAATAAAATAATAAAATATAGTATAATAATAAGACATTAAAACGTATAGTAGACTCGTGTCTGGTTACTGTTACGACAAAAATCTATAACATTAACCCTTTACCACTAGAGCAAAAAAGTATAATAATGAATTTGCACACGTCGGTGTTCGCGGAACGAAGTACGATACGAGACAAAAATCGCGACGACCGTGTTAAATGATATTCACGGAACCGGCTCAGCGACGTACGATAACACGGTGGTAATAAAAATAATTATATATAATATATAATAATATTACCGGTACTATTACATACTTAGATCATATACAATGGATGGAGCTATGTGTGTATTTCTCGTATACCGAGCTGTGTCCAACATAACCCCCCACTACCCATTTAATTTAAAGGTACAACGAGTTATTGCGCATGCGTTGCGCCTATGCCGCTTTACATTCCATCCCCACCACTCATTTGATTTCAAGGTACAACGAGTTATTACGCATGCGTTTCGCCAACAATCACCATAAAATAACTAATAAGTGGGGGGTTATGTTGGACACAGCAAATGATTAAAGTAGCTCCATCCATTGTATATGATCTAAGAATACATAAAAGCTCACTGGACACATTTCAATATAATATACAAAAATAAAACAAAAATTACAACAGTGAGTGTGTGTATGTGACCAGCTGTTCCCCCGTGACCGATATCCTATATGCTTATATTTCATTTACATTACGTATATTGCTATTATATTGTTATGTTGCGACGGCAACATTTTCCCCCCGTTGAAAGTCTTGGGTTTCTACCGGTATGATTTCCTTATCAGTCGGTAGTCTGCATAGTTTGATGACTGGACGACGTATATGCATCCTGTTTGCTGTCCTCAGTGTGGCAACGCGTGTTACACCATCATAACCAGGATGTAATTCCATGATTAGACCCAACGTCCACCTGGCTGGACGTTTTTAATCATCCTTTTTAATTATAACATCACCTTTTGCTAGTTGCGCGTTCTTACTGGTCCACTTGCCACTATTTTGGATCTGTGGTAGATACTCTTTCGACCAAAGCTTCAAAAAAGTTTGCATCAAATGATGTACAAGTTGCCATCTTTGAAGACCTTTGGGCTCTTTCTTAGACATGTTTGGCTCATCCGGTAACAACATAGCCCCTCCAATCAAGAAGTGAGATGGGATTAACACAGTAAGTCGGAAGGGTCACTATTTAGAGGAGTCATCGGCCTCGATTTGGCATAGCAGAGTTCGCATTTCTGTGTTCGTGAGTTTGTGATCAGATATCACTCTCTTCAGGTGATATTTCATACTCTTCACGGCACTCTCCCATATACCACCAAAATTCGGAGCAGAAGGTGGGTTGAAGTGCCACTCAATGCCTTCTTTTTCTAAGGCTGGGGCTGTACACGGCGATATTTGCAGCGAAATTCGTCGAACGCATGGTTATCGTTCTGTCTGGCTGTACACAGCGAATTCGCGTGACGGATTCGCTCAATATTTTCGACGCGATTTTCCAAATATTAACCATAATTTTGACATAATTCAGTTCCTAAGTTATTAATATAATTATATTTATATAACTACAAAAACAAACAAATTCATTAAAAAATATTAAAAAATATTTAAAAAAAATAATTTTACCTTTATACCTTCAATATAATGCTCTTTAATTAAGCTATTTAAATTTAATAATTAAATAATTAAATAATTAAATATCATAAAAAAAAAAAAAAAACATTTTAAACTTTATAGCTATTTAAAAAAATAGTCTGTCTAAACCCAATTATTTTGTTAAAAAAAAAATTATTTAATATAATTTAAAAATATTTTAATTAAAATATATACTGAATTTTAAAACTTATCCTCTTAACTAATTTAATTATAACAATTATACTAACAATAAGAAAATCACCTATTAGTTATTACATCAAATTTAGTTATTTTAATTCAAACAATCACTTTAACTATAATAATTAATTTAATAAATAAAACAGCATGAATCTCATGTATAGTTTTTATTTTATACATTGGAGGATTAATAATTATTTTTTATATATTTCAAGGATTGCTTTTAATGAATCAGACATTAATAAAAATTATAAAAATATGATTTATTAAATCATTTTTATATTTTTTATATTATATTACTTTAAATTATCTCTGAATATAGAAAATATAAATTATGAAATAAATTCATATTTGAAGATAATTTTCATCTATTAAATATATTTATAAATTATAATACCCAACAATATTTTAATTTATATAATTATATTTATTCTTTTTTTATATTAATTTTAATTATTTGAATTTTAAAAATTAATAAAGGACCATTCCATAAAATAATAATTAATGAAAAAAAATATAATAAAAATGTTATCACCAATATTAAACTTACCAACACCTGCTAGAATTAGTTTTATTTGAAATTTTGTATATATATTAATAATTTGTTTAATTAATCAAATTTTAACAGGATTATTTCTTGCTTTTAATTACAAAACAGATATTAATTTAGCTTTTCAAAGAATTGTTAATATAAATCGAAATATTAATTTCTGATGACTAATTCGTTCATTTCATGCTAATGGAGCATCAATGTTTTTTATTATAATTTATATTCATATTAGACGAGAATGTCTATGGATGTCAATAAAACTTTATATGTTGGTTAATCACCTTTTAGGACAGTAAAAGTGCTTGGATTTTCTTCAACAGTAACTTTTCTGATAGGAAAGTGAATCTAGTTGGTACTTTGGGGGGTCAAAAACGACGTGAAAAACAAATGAAAAATTAAGGAAAAACGGGAATTTTTACGCAAAATCTGTTTTCGAGAAAATCGATTTTGGTTTTTGGTGTAACTCTAAAACAAATGACCGTAGGGACATGAAATTTTGACTGAATGTTTATATTAGCATTTTCTATACACAATACAACTTTGAAAATATTTAACTCTTTTTGAGCTATTTACGGACATTGTCAGTTTTCAATTTTTTTAGTTTTTTTTTTCTATAAATATCAATAAAATTTTATCTGTTGAGTAAAAAAGCTTGAAAATTTAATACAAGGCTCCTACTATATTGTTAAAATGATATTTGAAAAATATTAAAAATCCTTAGCCACAGTTTTTATTTATAAGCATTTAAAGGTCAAATCTTAACAAAATACGGAAAAATGATATTTTCTCGAAAACAGATTTTGCGTAAAAATTCCCGTTTTTCCTTAAGTTTTCTTTTGTTTTTCACGGCGCTTTTGAAAACTACTGGGAAATTTTTACTTTTGAACTCCCAAAGTACCAACTGATTCACTTTCCTGTCAGAAAAGATTCCTTTTAAGAAAATCCAAGCACTTTTACTGTCCTAAAAGGTGATGACAGACACAAAAATAAAAAAATAAAAAAAAACACACACATCATTGTAAAATCAATACATTCATCGTTCCACTCAGAATCTAAAAATTGGAGAAACGATTATGAGCCAACCTTCCCGTGGTATTTCCTGGGTAACTTGAATAGACTCTAAAAATTAAAATAGAAAATAATATGTACCCAAACGTATTGGTGCTTAAATGTGGTATTATTTTAAAAATATGAACGCTCCAAGGCTCCTAGGTTATTGTTTCAAAGGCAGATGAAAAAAATTAAAAATCCTTAGTCACAGTTTTTATTTATAAGCATTTAAAGTTCAAATTTTGACAAAATACGAAAAAATCACGAAAATTAGCAAATTATTTTGAGTTGAGAATTCATAAACATTTTTCATTTTAAATCTAAGATTTGAAAATGTAATATAAGATTATTCATAAGTTTGCCTACCTTTATCAAAAAAAAAATGTCTACAAGAAACTTAAATTAAAATTTTATGAGCGTCTGAAATTTATATTTTTACAACATTTGATATTCACTCGATTTCTCATGAAACAATTTTCTTATTTTATTGTAATTAAAAACCGAATGACTAGATACTTGAAAAATTCACTGAATGTTTATATTAGCATTTTCTATACACGATAACATTTTGAAAATAATTTGAGCTGTTTACGGATATTGTCAGTTTTCAATTTTTTTAGTTTTTTTTTTTCTATAAATATCAATAAAATTTTATTTGTTGGCTAAAAAAGCGTGAAAATTTAATATAAGGCTCCTGATATATCGTTCTAATAGCAGTTGATAAATATTAAAAATCCTTAGTCACAATTTTTTTTTATAAGCATTTAAAGTTCAAATTTGGACAACATTTATCAAATTTATAATTTATTAATTATTTTGTAGTTAAAAATGTATAAAATGTTTAACTTTCATGGCTAAGGATTGAAAATTTAAAACAAGGCTCCACGTAATTAGGTTATATATAAATTACTTTATTCACAATAATATCATCAAATATACTTGGTAATATCATAGGCTGACTGACCGTTTTCGCTCAGAATCGTTTTTCTTATACAATGATATTATATCATATTATATCATTGAATTCAAATTTAACACCATCCATTACAGTGACCCACATGTAACCTACTGTACAGCAGAGCGACATCCACTTATCCACCTTTTTTTTTTTTATTTGGTATCACATTGACAATATTAATGTTATAACACGGCTTACAAAAGTTATCATTACGTTATTTTCATGAAATACGATTGAAATTTGTAAACGTAATTATAACGAAAAGCAGTAATCAAAAATAATTAAATACTATAAAACAAAACATAACGTTATATGTTTATATGTTTTATAATTTTTAAAATATTTTTGAATTAACTACAGCTCGTCCCATCAACCATTTGGACAATATTCGGCACCTGTGGAAAATGTGGCAACTATGGAATCCCGTCCCGTTTCTGCAATCATTATTTTTTCATAATTTTTTTACCAAAAGTTATGGGAATAATATACTTAAATATTGGTGGAAGTTTCGTAAGTTTTAATTCATTTTTAAATTACTTACAGCTAGTCCCGCCAAATTACACGCATCTGTGGGCTGTGGCGTTGGAATCCCGTCCCGTTTCTGCAATAATGAATATTTTTCGCTGATTTTTATATTAGTTGATAGAGTTAAATCTACTTAAATTTTGATTTACGTAAATTTTACATATTAGATAGGTACTTTTTATTTTTCACGAAATAGTATATTCACGTGTAAAACAATGATTTCTTATTAGATAAACGATATTTCTATTTTGTTGTAACTCAAAAAACGAATATTCAATATCAATAGATAAGTACCTGAAATGTTCATCGTTCTATTGTACGTATATTTTTGTACATCATATAATTATAGTATGAAAAAATATTGAATATACGCATAGGCACGATTTTTTTTTTATATACATTTAAAGTCTTAATTTTAACATAACGCATTAAAATCACGAAAATTAGCAAACTATTTGTAGTTAAATGTAAGGCAGGGCATCAACGAGTTAAAAAGTTAATTTAATTTAAATTTAACTAGGTAGTTACTTTTGGCTTTTCATTAACTTATCTGTTAACTAACTATATTTATTGTTTAATTAACGTCAAATTAACGAATTAATTTTGCATTTAAGAAGTAAGTTAAGTTAATTTATTTTGTTTTTAATTTTTTATATTAATTCATTATTTCATCAGACTATTTCGATGTTATGAATTTATTTTACTGTGAATTGTTTAAAATTAAAAATGTATATCATTCGAATTTAACTTATATAGAATATAGAAATACTGCATAACGTATAAGCCTTATAGTCTATAATTTAGTTTTGGGTTGGAAAAAAATTGAGTACGCTAGCGTTGTGTAAACTAAGTTAATTTTTTTTATCTCAATAAAAGTTAACAAAAAGTGTATATTAACTATTAACTTAACCGAGTTAACCTATAGTTGAATAAACTTTTAACTTTTAACTTTTTATTATTAGTGCATATTTACTTAACCTAACTGCGTAAAAAAAAATCATTAACTTGCCCAGCTTTGGTTAAATGTATAAAATGTTAAATTTTTATAGCTAGTAAAGATTGACAATTTAAGACTGGGGTTTTCATAATTAGATCATACTGTAACAAAAAATCTAAAAAATATATACGTACAGTTCTTTTATTATAGCTAGGTATTATAGAATAAATACCGATAACTTAAATCGAAATCAAAAGATGAAAAAATATTTCTGGTTCCAAGCCCTGAACATAGCTATTCACTGTGTAGTCTTACGCAATAATTTGTTTCCAGTTGTATGTTTTGTATGTGTGAAATTTATTTTGATAACCTAATTAAAACTTAATTATTTATAAATATAATTAGGTTTTAAACTAAAAATGTTCGCACGTAGGAACTTAATTTATTTCCTAATCGATCCAGCGATTAAAACCCATTATGAAAATAAAGTATATATTTTATTTTGCATTACACTTTTTGTCTCCACACACAATATTATTATGTTGTCGATACCGACGGATACCCGCACGGCGCACCACACGACACTCGGTTCGTCGCCCGGTGGTCGCACTTAATATTTTTATCAACGTTGTTGCCGTCTCTTACCGGCTATCTGTTATCAAAATGTACTAGGCGTTCGAATATTCTCGTATTCTGCACGTCGTCTGTAGTTGTGATATTGTGTCTTTTAAAAAGGAAAAGCGAATAATATAATAATATTATCGTAATCATCACTGCGAGCACTCTTTCCGGTAATCTTCCTTCGCGAGACATTAATTGAAGCTTCCTTCAAACTTTGAATGCCTACGCGTACCGTGCGCCGTAAGTATTTACGAGTTGCTCGTTACCTTCACCGTCGTCGTGTTTACTCGCGTTATTGTAACACCACGTACACGTGTTTTCCATTCCGTCGTGAACACAATTTATATCTGCCGACCGTCACAATATTATAGGTATTCGATGACGACACTGATTATACCTACGGAACACGCGCCGAACGTGTAGTCGTCACCACGTAGACTATACCCACTGAAGAACACGTTTCTGAAACTACCATTTTGTCATCGGTAATACATACAAGTAAAAATACATATGCATTGCAATCAGAAACTGTCTTATTATACATAATATGCAGTTGTTCGGTGCATCCATTATTACTTTTAGGTGTTTTCAACACATCAACGCTCCAGTTCATAAACGCTACAACCATGATAAAATCGGTTTATCGGGTATAGCCTTCTATATTGTTCCTCTATGTAGTCTACGTATATATATACAATAATTTAACTATATTTTGTTGCGTTCTTGAACTGAAATCGTCATAAGATGGTGTTACATAACTTGTATTTGTCTTAACTCGAATTGTCGCAGTTGTGAACTGAAGCGTTGACATATTCGGCTGAGTGCCGGCCAAGTCAAAAATATTAATTATATTAAATAGGTATCTATGATAATTGATTTCAATCATAAATAATTTAAACCCGCTTCTGATATCCACAAAATAGTCGTAAGAAGTAAATAAACTATTTCAATTTAAAATATACATTAAAAATAATATATATTAAAAAGTTGGGCTAGTAGGTTACAGTATTATATATCGAGTTGTCACTGTAATTGCAGTCCCTAAAAGTGTGTGTAGTACGACACACCTTGTGCTGTACGAAAATTGAAGTGTGTGGTACAAAATTTAAAAGTGTGTTATTCAAATTAAACCTTTATAATATTGTGAATAGTTTTATAGCACCACATTTCTTTTTCTATTTTAATGGTATTTTATCAAATTACATTATAAATTATTGTCTACACAGACACATAGTATCTACGCATTAAACAATACTTTGTGTTGTGACTAATTATTATTAGTTATTATTATTCGTATTTCATTGTTATTGAGAGTAGCTATTTTATAACACTGCTATATCCGTCACTTCTACTATTATTGTTTATACTCAATATTAATTCTAACCAGACACTCATAGCTAGACATATTACAATATATCTTAGTCACTGGGTTTCTGTATGTCTATACGGTCACTCTGACACGGCGTATTAAGTAGGTGCCTAAGTATTTCCTTATAGTTTACTAGCTTAGTTTTTTTTATTTCTACTGTTTATACCACAAAATTATCAATGAATATATGTTTAATAAAATTAAACGGTAAGTACTACTTATGGCTTATTGTGGGCTCAAATAGTGTCTATTTAACAAACTTTATATTACAACAAAATGTACATACTTGGGATACCTAATTTAAATGTATTTTTTTTATTTTTATTTACTTATTAACTAATATATATTATTATTTATATGCGTTTTGTACACTAAAACTGAGTTATAAATAAAAATATATCACTGATATCTATATATTAACTACATTAAAGTAATTGAATTAATAAATAAATAGTTTGAATTTTTCAAATTTATATTATTAATATATTGATAGGTACAATGATTTTTTTTTTTTTGGTAACTTCAACTAATTCTAGTAAAAATATTGCTGAAAATGTAGTTATTAATGCTGAATAAATTTGAGTAAATTAATATATAAATTAATTAATAACCATTTAATTTTGTTCACAGTAACGAAATAATATATTTATACGTCATATTGTTATTTAATTTATATTATGTGTTATTAGTTGATAAAGTATAATTGGTGCTAGTTCTCATAGAATTGATTTTTTATTTAAACTTTACCGACTTGAGACTATTCGTGTAGTACGAAAAATTGGATATTTTAGGGACTGTGTAATATTGTGTTGAATTTACATTAATTAATATCAAAATTAACTTTTAACTTAAAACATTAGTCACATTAATTCCTCTTGCCATAAGTGAGAACAACTAATCTGGATGTTTAGGTATACAATAGTCAATAGGTACGTGAAAAAATAATTAGCTATTAAAGTTGTAAGTATTTGCATACGTAATGTATTATTTCCAATTTTTTTTATGTTACGTTTATTGATTATTTGTAATCATTAATAATTAACCTAACCAAAATTGTAAATGAAAAAAATAAAAACTGATATTCAAAAACGTAATCTGAAAAAATAAATAAGTAGGTACCGAAAACCGAAATCGAAATCAAAATCGGAAAAAATATTAGATAAAGTATAATATTATTATTTATTTTGCATTATGCTTTTTGCCTCGATACCGACGGGTACCCGCACGCCGCACCAGACGACACTCAGTCCGTTATCGTGTGACGTTCCATATTATTATCAACGAGGTTGCGGTCGTCTACCGGCCAACTGTTGTCCAACTGTACTAGGCGTCGGAATATTCTACGCGTTTGTTATTGCGTGACTTTTAAAAAGCAAAGCGAATAATGTAATATATTATTATCGAACTCGGTGCGGCACTCTTGTCGTCGGTAATCTTTCTGCTCGAGAAATCTGAAGCGTGCGTCTTACTTCGAGTACGCGTAGTACCGTTCGCCGTCGTCGTACTCGTACGCGTCCGAGTGTGCGCGTCTTATCCTGCGTCGTGAAAAAAAGTGTCCGTCACCGTAAATATTTGCGAGTCGTTCGTTATTTTCACCGCCCCGTGTTTGCTTGAGTTTACAACGCTCTTTACGCGGTGTCCGTGCCACCACATTCGCCGTCGTTCGGTGTACGTTGCCTCCGGACGTGTCCGGCGCGACGCCATATTTCGCCGACGCGTGATATTCATCTCGTTCGGTCAATACTATTGCGCGTTCTATTCACCGCCGTAACGACAAACCGTAACCGGTCGCTTTGACAAACAACGTTTTCTTCTGCAAACATTGTTTGCCGACTGTCACAATATAATATTCGTTGTCGATACCGATTACGTAGGTACGGCATACGCGCTGAACGTGTAGTCTTCACCTCGGTTGTCACCACGTCACCGTACAGTGTACTTATTGACAATTTCCACATACACGTTGCTGAACCGACCATTTTGTCACCGTCTTGTTTCCATCTCGTGAGACAAAGGTCATTATTATTAAATATTTAAATTCATGAATTTATTGTGAGCCCGATGTCAGGAGTCTTGTATACATAGACAAATATAAATTGTCTCCCCTCTTACACTAATAGTGAAGTAAACTGTCTGTAATACAGCTCTTGTATGTGCTATGAATGTAAAATACATTCCACTTAATTTATTACTAGAATTCAGTCATAGATCTTTATCAACCTCCCACTCACGTATTGGACAATCATCATGATTTTCCAGACTTTCAATATACCTAACTAAGTTATTTAATTTGTCAGATCAATCTGTTACACCTTGTATGGAAGAGTGCAGTAGCTACGAGTACTACACAGTATTTTATCTTTACTAATAATATCCAAACCTTAAGTAGCAATATATTAGTCTTGGTAAGTCTTAAAAGCTTATAACTTCTAAAATTAAGTATCTACAGTTAGTATTTTGAAGAATTACATATTTTTTGAAAATATTTATTTCCACGTGGTACCTACATAATTTGATATCATTGCAAAACAATATTTTTGAAAAATTGTCTACCACCACTCATTTTTTTTATTAATTAACATCTCGTTAGAAATACAATTTTCGAGTATAAGTACCTACTTCAAAAAATATGAAATTATAGTTGTATGTTGTCATTAAAAAATAAAATGTATACAGATCAAATTCTTAAAAATATTGTTTTGCATTGACATTAAAATATTATGTAAGAAAAAGACAAATTGATTTTTTTTTTTATATAGAGATATAGGATTATATATGTTTAAGGTGCACCTTCGTCCTTTTCGCATATGACCGTGCAATCTTTAGGTATGTTTGCCTGAAAATTACTGTTTCATTTAATATTTGTTTTTGCTTTTCCCAGTAGTTTAGAAAAGAAACAAGAATTTGTTGATTTTAATAACCCAACTTTGAGTATTGACTAGATTCAATTAACTACGAGAAAAAACGATCAAAGTTAAAAATCGAAGCATTTAAATTTTTTTACAATCCAAAATGTGAGAACAGCTTCAAAAATAAATACATAAATAAATTATAGATATCAATGTAAATTCAATAAGTTCTTCGTTACAGTACATCATATTATCATGCAAACATATGTTTCTTACAATTTTCAAATATTATGTTAGTTATCTCTCAGAGGTACTTGATTTTTATTACACTACCATAATTAAATAGTTCTCAATTTCAAATGTATAATCATTAATTACAAACTTAGAAAATTAAAAATTTCACTAATTTTGATTGATTTATAACAATATTTGTACTAATTTAATATGTAGTTTTGTAGGTGCCAATGCAGCCAGCGACTTACGTTTTCTATTGTCTCATCAGACTAATTCCCTCGTAATCTTGTTGCATCAAGGATTTTACGGGTATGTGTCGAGTTGTAATTTTGACGTTGATTTGTATTATATATTACTATTTTTATTTACAGTACACGCAAAGCACTCTCTACTGGCCGTGAATTATTTGAAAAATACATCCACGATGGCAGCTAACGACAATAGAACATACGTCTTACCCACTCTTTTGAAGTCAGCTTACCGAGCATGTATCAAGATCCACCGGGACAAGTACGACGAGTTGCGAGTTCCAGATGTTGACTTGCAGGTTTGTTGCAATTCCATTTACCGAATCATAAGACTGAACACGGAGAGTAGGAATTTTGACTCATTAGGCGATAGACGGTTCATGTATGATAAAGTGCAGAATTATGCTTATGATGAGTCAATGAAAAACATATGTGAAAAGGCTGCATTTTACGGACACATCGATTGTCTGATGTTGGCTCGCGAGATTGGCGTTCCCTGGTCTGATTCGGGCGAGCATGGTCAATCAGCATGCTCCCAGGCTGCAAAAAACGGACACCTAGAGTGTCTGATGTATGCGCATGAGAATGGTAGTCAGTGGGATGAAAGAACGTGTTCTGATGCTGCGATGAATGGAAACCTGGCATGTCTTAAATATGCTCATGAACATGGGTGTCCTTGGGATGTGTCTACGTGTCATAACGCTACGATAATGGGAGACCTTGACTGTCTTCGTTATGCTCGTGAGAATGGATGTCAATGGGACGAAGACACGATATGTTCTAGTGCTGCATTTAAGGGACGCCTTGATTGTTTAAGGTATTTACACGAGAGCGGATGCCGATGGGACAGAAACACGTGTTATGGAGCTGCGAAAAATGGATATCTATATTGTCTAATCTATGCTCATAAAAACGGATGCCCATGGGATGAACGCACATGTACTGCGGCTGCGCGTGGTGGATTCCTGGAATGTCTCAGATACGCTCATGAAAATGGGTGTCCATGGGATGCAGAAACGTTTTATGAAGCTGTGATAAATGAACAGTTTGCTTGTCTCCGGTATGCACAAGAAAATGGTTGCCCAAATTGGTGAATAACCAACAAGGTTTATAATTTTAATAAAGTAAAAATTCCATATAACAAACTTTCAATTGATAAAATTTTCTGTTTAATGAAATATTTTTGAAAACCAAACCAAATTAGAACCGCATTTATTTTGTTCTATTTAACAAAATTCTTCATAGTACGATTTTGTTTTTTGTAACTCATGTAACTTTGTTATATAAAAACCACTGTATAATAATTAATCCCTACTAATACACTCCGCAAAACTCTGTAAAAAAAAAACGTTGAATATAAAAAGAACTGCTCTTAATGTCGTGATATAATTTTCAGTCATCTAATTGAACACTGATCACAACATTTAGAGCCATTTTTTTTTTATTCAGAGTTTGAAGTTTGTTTTTGTTGGGTTAGCACTAATTTTTTGTTGAACTTAACACTTTATTATTTCGAAAACATACTGGTTTTACAATGATGTTTTTTCTTTTTTAATTATTATATACATTTTTAAATGGTTGCATTGGTTGTAGATTATACTAGTAATAGTTAGTATAATCTTAGTGATGTAAATTTGTTTAATACAAATGTATAATATCGAATTCTACATGATGTATAGAACTATTTTATACAATGATGTTCAATTTATTTAAAACTTTTTTTAAATTTAAATTTATTAATAATTAAATATATTTTTATATTTCTATTAAATTTTTCTATTAAATATTTTATATTTAACTATAACCGTCAAAAGTCTTGTTAAAATAATGATTTATGTTGATTTATTTATTTATTGAATATAATACCGGACAAGCCCAATTCAAATGTACATTAACAAAAAAACAAGAACATTTTTTTAATTCTATTAAATTTGTATTATTTAATTTACTTGTTTACTCTTGTTGACTTCCTTATTTATTTAATTTATAATTTCTCTAATTTTTATATACAAGATTCAATTTTCAATTGGGAGATGTACAATGCTACAATGGTTGAGTAATCAAATTTAAATTGTTTATACAATTTCAAATTTGTATGTCTTAATACAAGATGTTATTTCAAGACTAATACGGAGAGTGGGAATTTTGACTCATTCGGCAATAGACGATTCTTTTTACAATGATGTTTTTTTGGTATTTTAATTATTTTATAAAATAATTTTATATTTCTATAATTGGTTGTATTGATTGCAGTTTATAATAATAATATTGATGTACATTTGTATAGTAAAAATGTGTATTATTGTATTATACACAATGTATAGAATTATTTTAAAGTATGGCGTTAAATTTGTATAAATCTTTTTTTTTTTTGCTAAATTGTAAACCTTTATTTTGTAAATTGTTATTTATTACTTTACTTATTGACTATGTTATTGATTTATAATTTCTCTTATTTGTATCAATAAGATTCAATTTTAAAATGTAAAATGTACAATTCCACAATAGTTGGATAATCAAGCTTAAATTTAAACACGGACAAATAACATATTTTTGTTTATTATATGGCTGCTATTGGATGGCCATATGACTAACCGTTGTAAGACAGTTGAAAGTGGATATCTAGACTGTCTGGCTGTATCCTGGATCATGTGCTGCCTAATCTTTAAAGTTAATGTATCTGGGGCCGTTAAAGGGACCCTCAAGTTACTTAAACAATAGATGTCAAAATTGGTGAATGCCCAACTCTGTTTATAATTTTATTACTATGAAACATCCATATAACAAACTTTTATTTAATAAAATGTTCTTTTTAATGAAATATTTTGGAGGACCAAATCAAATTAGGTATTTAGTTTTAACTTTTATTTAATGAAATTCTATATTTTAAATATTAATATTTTTTGGAGTAAATTAATCAAAAGATAATAAAAATCAAAAAGTAATAAGTAAAAACTTTTTACAAAATATTCTTGAGAATTTTAGAAATACACAATTCTTTAAATATTTGTCATCTGTATAATTTTCATTATTTTTTTTCTACGTTCAACTAGTTTGACGTGTATCAATTTAACATTTATCATGTATTTCTGTTACAACTTAATTTACTATGATATAGGTATGGTACTGGTCTATAAAGGTAGGTTTACACGAGATGTGAGCTGCGAGCGTACTTCACGATCGCGTAGTTGTGACTCACGAGCGTGGTTTCAAAAAGCGTCCCACGAATCGTGAAGGTATTTATACGTTAACATGATTTTAGTTCAGTAAGATGGAGTCGTTAGTGGCGGAAGCATATTTCTATTTTGTCTGGTGAGTTGGCTCAACAATTGAAACAACGATTAACAGAAAGCTGGAGATCCGAAATCACTTGTATCTGTACTAGTTTGAAGGCTAGAAGATCTTTGTAGTTCATGAATTGCATTTTGGTCATCTTTTGTTGTAACAAGCATATGATTTTTTGAAGTGGGAAGGTCTCTTAATACTGATGCAATGTATTTTCCAAACTGATCAAAACTGTCTTCTCTTTTACTATTTTGAGCCAACTTTTGAGCTCTTTCAGCTATACCATCTAATTGTTTAACTGCAACTAACACTGTGTTAGTCTCACTAGAACTCGACTTAACAGTCTCAATTTTTCTTTTTTTCAAATTACAATCTCTTTTTTGTTTTTGTGGACTTAAAAAGTTTTGTTTTAATAGTTGTATTATTAGTATTATTTGCATTAGTACTTATATCAGGTTCTGTTAAATTTGATTCTAGTTCATTGATACTGGCTTCTACTTGAGAACTATCATTCAAGTCATACATAGCTTGATTTTCTTTGTCAGTTTTTTCCATATCATTACTTTTGTTTTCATTTGATATCACCTGAAAATTGAATATTTTACAATTTTAATTTTTTAGGTGAAAAAAATGAATGATTGGGATGAAATAGAAAAAGGTTTTCAAAAGAGATGGAATTTTCCGAGATGCATCGGAGCAATGGACGGAGAACACATCCTCATTAAAGCACCACCTAAAAGTGGATCAGAGTTTACAACTATAAACACCAGCACAGTATTATATTATTAGCATTAATTGACCACAATTACTGTTTCACGTACATTGACGTTGGTGCAAATGTAAAGGCATCAGACGGTGGTGTATTTCAAGAAAGCTTTTTTTTTTTAAGCATTGGAAAACAATAATCTAAATACCCCAGACGATGTTGTTTTTGTAGCTGATGATGCTTTTCCGC
This sequence comes from Metopolophium dirhodum, assembly GCF_019925205.1. Lineage (NCBI taxonomy): Eukaryota > Metazoa > Arthropoda > Insecta > Hemiptera > Aphididae > Metopolophium > Metopolophium dirhodum. Next base: position 33,717,009 of record NC_083565.1, on the reverse strand, counting down.
TCAAGACGTTTTGATGAAGCCGTACAACAGAAGAAATTTAACAAGAGAACAAGCAATTTTTAACTGGGTCCAGGGCTAGACGAATATCAGAAAATACTTTTGGTATACTTGTAAGCAAATTTAGAATTTTTGAAAGACCAATCCCCATTGATACCTCATAAAGTCGATAAAATTGTTCTCGCTTGTTGTGCAATACATAATTGGTTATGAAAAACAAGTCAAGCCTATTTACCACCGGGTCTTATTGATCACGAAGATTATAACTATGAAATCACAAATGGATCATGAAGACAAAATCAAAGTTGCATCGTAGATTTTCAACCAACAAATCACAGAAATGCATGTACAAATGCTAAGAAAATTAGAGATGACTATTGTGCATATTTCAACGGAGGAGCTATTGGCAATGGAAATTAATTAAATAAAGTCAACACATTTGATTTTTGTAATTAATTATTGAAATATACATTTTAATATTATACTTACATAAATTGAGCATGTATCCCTCATAGTCACATAAATGAGTTCATTTTGATAAACCAAACTACATGTGGTACATAAACATCTTCTAAAGATATTCCAGATTTTTTAATAGTTGCAATTTTTTTCAGTTCTTGGCAATTTGAACTTCTAAAATTTTTAAATTTACTTATAACGTGATCAGGTCCAAAACCTCAAAAATGAAATTATTATTTTCTTTAGTTGAACTAGATGTTTCAAGTAAATACAGACATAATCAAATAAAAATAACAAACCTTCAATATTCATGCCTAATACTATTCTTTTCACAGCTTCGTCTCTAGCATCTCTATTTCTGTAAGATTGTAATTTAGTGTTCCATAGAACTTCTTTTTCATAGTAGTCTATAAATTGCATTGTTTGTTCGTCATTCAATTTCATAACGTTTTTTTTTTTTTTTGTTTTTATTATTAAAAGAAAATATATACAATCTGTATTAACTATACAATGAGTAATATGGTTGATGATTTTTATACAAAACTGGACGGCTTGATGGAAGGGAGTGTCCAAGCGACACTACTTCAATTCTAGACTTTTAGGTTTTTTTTTTTATTTTTTTTTTTTTATTGGTTGAGGAGGACCCTGGGCCAATTTCGCTTTAGGCGACGTGGAGGGTTATCGGGGTGAGAGATGGATGAGAGATTGGAAATGAGCGGATTAGGGTGGTTGACTGTGTTATTGTGAAATAATTTATAGTAGTGGGAGGCTAGGGTGCTTATGTATGGGATTTTGAGGTCAGAGTGGAGTGTGAGGTTGCCGACGTACCCGGATGCGTTTGAGAGGAGACTAAGACAAATTGATTGGAAAGATTGGAATTTTTGAATGTTGGATTTTTTGGAGGTACCCCATAGGCCATAGCTGTATTCCCTAAGTCATTGAAGGGCGGAGAATTTGTTTATAGATTAGGAGTTTTGTGTTGAGAGGGAGCGTTTTTATTTACACTCATGTTGTTGATAAAATAATTAAATAATAAATGTATTATAATAATAATTTTAGTTATTACAAAAAGTTATTACAAGTATTTTTAGTCAAAATGTTATAAAAATATATACATAATCAGGCAAACAGTACACCAAGATTGAGCTTTCACGACTGAAATATCTAACATGGTTTGATATTGCACGAGCCAGTCGTGAGTCGTGACAGGTTCGTGGACGATAATACCATCATGAAGTACGAATTGTCTGTTTACACAAACCATGAGCCACGCTTCTAAAGACTACGTTCGTGGCTCACGTTTCGTGTAAACCTACCTTAACAATGATTTTCTATAACAGTATTGTATTACATTAAATACGACACGATGATAATGTCATTCAGTATAATATTTTCAAGGGCATTAATATTATTACGGACATTCTAAAAACTTTTAACTTTTTTGAAAATATTATTTTTACATAATTTAATGTTAATGCAAAACTATATTTTTTAACATTTTTATCCGTATACATTTCAACAAAACTACGCATATTGTTATCAACGTTGTTGCGGCCATCTGTTATCAAATTGTACTCGGCGTTCGAATGTTCTCGCATTCTACACCTTTGTTGCTGTGCGGCTTTTCAGAGGCAAACCGAATATTAAAATAATATTGTACTCTGCGAGTAACTTTTTCCGGTATCTTTCTTCACTTCGAGAAATTTGAAGCAGGCGTCTAACTTCGAGTGCGCGTAGTACCGTTTGCCGTCCGAGTGCGCGTCATCCTCCGTCGTAAAAAAAAAGCGTCCGCCGTCGACACGTCCATCGCCGCCGCAAGTATTTACCTGTTGCTTGTTATTTTCACCGTCGCGTTTACTCGCGTCATTATAACGCCCGCGTTCGCGTCGTCCGCGACATATTTCGCCGACGACATATTTTATCCCGTTCGGTCAACGCGATTGCGCATTCCATTCGCCGCCGTGACGACAAACCGTAGCCGGTCGCTACGAGTAGGTACGCGTTTTCTTCTGTCGTGCGAACATTATCTGCCGACTGCCACCTGTCACAATGTATTCGTTGATGATGCCTACCGCGCCGATCGTCTCCACGTAGAAAATACCTACCGAAGATTTCCACATACGCGTTGCTGGACTGACTATTTTGTCATCGGTAATACATGCACGTGAAAATAACTGTAAATTGTCATCAGAAACTGTCATATTATAATATGCAGTTGTTCGGTATATCCGTTATTACTTTTAGGTGTTTTCGACACCCTAGTTCAAAACTTCAACAACTCACAAAATTGGCTTAAGGCATAATGTGCATTCTATATTGTTTCCCTTTGTAACGTTAAGTACATTTTAATATTGAAAATGCTCTCTTGTAGTCAATAATCTAACTATATTTTGCTGTGTTCTTGAACTGAAATCGTTTTAATATGGTGTACATAACTCGGATTTGTTATAACTCGAGTTGTTGCAGATTTGAACAGAGGTGTCGACATATTCGGCCGAGTGCTGACAATGTCAATAATATTTTTAATGTGGGCAAGTAGGTTACAGTAGATATCGTGTAGTCACTGTAATTGTGTCGAATTTGTTCATTAATTAGTTTCAAAATTAACTTTTAACTTTTAACATTACTTACATTTCTCTATATTAACTAATTAGTTAAACTGTCAAGCCTTGGTAGATTTTATAGAAATAATAGATACAAAAATCTAGGTACATAAAAAAATGATTAGCTATTTAAGTTGTATTTGCATATGCAGCATAACTAATGGGTAGGTACCAGGTACCTATGATATAATAATTATAATAATAGTCTATATTTTACGGAGTACAATTCCAATTACAATTTTAAACAAACAGTGTAAATCAGTTATACTATTTAATACCTACATAAATTTATAATAAATAATTTTAAATTAGGTAAATCCGGGCAAATCATTATATAAGTAATCTGAATGAGTAGCACTGTTTATTTTATATTGTAAACAGAAAATAATGGAAAATAATTCTGTATTTGAGAGATATTTTAATTTTTAATTATAGTGAGTGCCATAATAGATTTGCATATTCCAATAGAGATATTTCCAAGGAAAAATACAATGATTTAAGAGCATAACAATCGTAGGAGTTTTTAAACATGCGTTTAATTAAGCTGAGGTCTTGCCCACAAAAATTCTATCGAATTAATATTTAATACTGCATATTATTTTATTTTTTTTTAATGCTACATTGAGTTTTTTTGTTTTCATTATTGATTTTTATATTTTTTAATTTTTAATTATAGTGAGTGCCATAATAGATTTGCATATTCCAATAGAGATTTTGCCAAGGAAAAATACAATGATTTAAGAGCATAACAATTGTGGAAGTTTTTAAACATGCGTTTAATTAACCTTAAATAAGCTGAGGTCTTGCCCACAAAAATTCTATTGAATTAATATTTAATAGGTACTGCCTATTATTGTTTATTATTTTATAATGCTACATTGAGTTTTTTTGTTTTCATTATTGATGTTTATATTTTCATAATGTTAAATTTTAAATTTTAAAACAACAACATTTTTTTCATTATAATTTATTTTATTATTGTTGTTACAACATTTCTTATTTCAATATGAAACTATTAGTTTAATCGATTGTTTAATTGTTGGTATAAAAGCAAATAATTGTGATAACACATTCATAAGTATTATATATAGTTTTTAAGCAGCAGCTTCCTTTTGCATCTCTAACTGAAGTATTTATTTTAAAATATAAAGACATATTTTATATTATATTGGGATGTATTGTAACATGTATAATATAAACATAAACATTATGAATATTAATTCTACTAACTAGGTTATGTAAACTTGTGTGCAGGGCTTAAATTTAAAATAAATTATTGTTTTGGGATATTTAAATGTTATACAATATTAATGTTAATCGTTTTTGTACTATTTGATTTTTGGTACTCGTCTAATATGCTAACTACCATAAAATGGTATCTACCAAAAAACTGTATGTGTGTAGTATGCTACCTACCGTAGTTATTTTTAATTTATTGCGGGAAAGTACATTTGAGTCATTACGATAAATAACATATTGTAACAGTTGTACAAAATTATAGCGTAATAGCCATTAAGATAACTGATCCACCAAGACCCATGATAACTTACTTTTAATTATATTATTTTAGTCTGTGTTGTGTTCGGATATGACATTGTGTCCTTTTCATAGCGAGTTTTACTTTTTATTTCTTTATTTTAAAATAAACAAAAATGAACAAATCAATGCGCTATTTGTATGGGCATATAATATATAATGAGGAATTATAAAAAAAATAGTTAATGATCTTCAAGAGAGAAACTTGCTCTCAGAACTTGGTAGTTATTCCAAATTAATTGATGGTGTTATTTGTGGAGGCACATTGAAAGAATATCAAAAAAATAATCATAAAAGGGACTCAAATGGTGATTTATTAAAAACTACTTATTTACGATGTCGAAAAAAAGGTTGCCAAACGTATCACTCTTTAAGAAAAAAAAATTCTTTTTTTACATATTACGGTAAAAATGGTAAAAGTAATAGCGGTTTAGCATTAAATTAAATTTTTGAATTAGTTTGGTATTGGGTTTATCAAATACCAGTTTCAATGACCGAAAAATTTACAACAAAAACTCGAAACACAATTGTAGATTGGAATAATCTCTGTAGAGATGTAGCAGTTGAAATGTTTGGTAAACGTAAAAAAATGGGTGGTCCTTATAGAAATATTATAAAGTACTTGACAACGAAAATTAATAAATTATTATTAATATTGTTGTTTATTTGTTATTAATCAATAATCAGTGAACGTTTTGGTAGGTATCATTTTACGGTAGGTAGCATATTACACCATCGAAGTAGCGGTAGGTAGCATATTAGACAAGTACCTGATTTTTTCCGTTTATCTTTTTTATATTTTTAAACATTATTTTAATTGTTTGGTATAGATACTAGATGTATAAACTGGCAAGGTTGTGTTGGTCTAGGTGTCCAATATTGCTTAAATATTATGGCATAAATGAAAAGTGAAATAATAGATTTTATAAAAAAAATAAAAAAAATTTACCTAACTAACAATAATACAACTTGAAATGGCATAATAATGTTAATGCTATATAAGTATTAAGCAATTAGGCAGATACACCAAACCACGCGCTTCCAGTTTTGTATCTTATTTAAATTTGAATTACAGAAATTTACTAATATTCTATTAAATTCAATATTTATAAATCAAACAGAGATAAGTATTTAAGAAATATAAATTACTGTGAATATAGGTAGGTTTGCTAACTTTGAATTGTTCATAGTTATAACTTATAACATTCATACTTATATAGATTAAAAGATTTAAAAACAGTAGTAATGTTAAGTTCAACGTAAAAAAAAACCACAAACGTTATTTGCAATTTTTTATGTTACGTTTATTGTTTCTTTTTAATCATTAACTAACTTAACCGAAATTGGAAATGAAAAAAAAATTAAACCAATATTCAAAACTAAAAGCAAAATCGGAAAAAATAAATACCAAAAACCGAAATCGTAATCACAATTGTTTCCAGTTGTATGTTTTATACGACTGACATTTATTTTGATAATATAATTAAAAATTAAATTATTTATAAACATAGTTAAGTATTAAATTTAAAATGTTCATACGTAGGTACTTAATTTATTTCCTAGTCGATCCTGAAATATGCATTATTATGGAGATAAAGTTTTTTTTTTTATTTTTCATTTTACTTTTTGCCTCCACACACAACACGTAGATGACGACGGGTACCTGCACGCCACACCAGACGACACTCGGTCCTACCGGCTATCTGTTATCAAAAATATGTACTGCTCGTCGGAATATTCTCGTATTCTACGCGTTTGTTGTGGTGTGGCTTTTCAGAGGCAAAGCGAATAATATAATAATATTATTATCGAACTCTGTGCGTCTAACTTCGAGTAGTGAGTACGCGTCTTACTCTCCGTCGTAAAAAAGGCGTCACCCGTCGACACGTCCGGCGCCGCCAACGCAAGTATTTACGAGTCGCTTGTTTTTTTCACCGTCGTGTTTACTTATCACAACGCTCTGTACGGCGTACGCGTCGTATGCGCCACATTCGCCGTCGTGCACCGTACGGCGTACGTTACCGTCCGACGCGACGCCATATTTCGCCGACGCGCGATACTTATCGCGTTCGGTCAATACGATTTCGCGTTCCATTCGCCGCCGTAACAGGTCGTTAAGACTACGCGTTTTTTTCTGTCGTGCAAACATCGTAATAATATAAACCTACTGCGCGTCTCACGCTCCGTCGTAAATAAAGAAGCGACCACCGTCGACCGTACGTCCATCGACCGCCGTAAGTATTTTACGAGTTGCTTGTTATTTTCACCGTCGCGTTTGCGCTCGCTGTTCAACGCCACGTGCGCGTTGTCCGTCCCGCGTTCGCCGTCGTGCGAATAACATAATATTATTATCCGCCGACGGTAGCGACGACGTAACGTTTCGCCTAACGTAATATTAACATCGACTTGTGTACCACGAGTGCGCGTCATTTGCACCTTCGTGTTTACTAACGTTTTTGTTACAACGCTCTGTGCGCGTTGTCCGAGCCACATTCGCACTGTACGTTACCGTCCGACGCGAAGTCATATTTCGCCGACGCTTGATACTAATGTAACGAGCTGTGACTGCGTATAATATGTTAATAATAATGATACATTCAATAATAGACGTAAATGCTGCAGGGAGCACGTAACCCCGGGCGGCATACATCGATAAAACTAATTGTAATTGTAAGCCTCATACATCGATAGGAGTTAGTACAGGACTAATAGTAATAACATCAATGGTACCGCGCAACACGTGATACGTATGCAGCACGCATTATCCATGTTTTAGGCAAAAACGAATAATATAATAAGCATAAAACATCATGACTTTGTACAAAATATATATTCCTAAAATAACATAACTATACGAATGACGTCTAAAGGTGACCTCAGGAGTACGCGGAGATATACCGTTTTATACTAAAAAATGCCATAGTAGGGAGCTATTAGGAATACCCGACGAGGTACGTCGATGGACAAGTGTCCGTCAGACGAGCACCAGCAGAGAAACCACCAAGTCAGATATTAAGTCACATCTCGTTCACCAAAGTTATTAGTTAATTATTTTGGACTTAGAATATTTACGTTAAATTACAAATAAATATGCATAACTCATACATTCAACTTGTTATTTATTTCAAAATACTTCCACTATTGAAGTAGTTGGTTCGTTACACTAATCCCGTTCGGTCAATACGATTCCGCGTTCCATTCACCGCCGTAACGACAAACCGTAACTGGTCACTACGAGTACGCGTTTCCTTCGGTCGTGCACACAATATCTGCCGCCTGTCATATATTCGTTGACGGTACATAGTACCTACAGCATACGTGCCGAACGTGTAGTTGTCTCCATGTAGACTATACTTACTGACGATTTTCACATAGACATTGCTGATCAGACCATTTTGTCACTGGCTCTTTTCCATCTCGTGAAGACAAACACCAGGAACAAAGGTCATTGTTATTAAATATTAAAATACATAACTTTATTGTGAGACCGATGTTGAAATTTTATATACATAGAAAAACATTGTGGTCAAAAAGAAAATTGTCTCCTTTCTTACACTATTGGTGAAGTTAACTGTCACACTGATCTTACATTTAATTTCATTTATTACCAAAATTAAGTCGTAGATATTTATCAGCCTCCCACTCACGTATTAGACAATCTTCCTACTACATCCTGCGTACCTCAAATTTGTTGTAATTCGTGTTGTTGCAGTTTTGAATTGTAGCGTCAATATATTCTGCTATGTGATGACAAAATCAAAAATATTTTTATTAAATACGAGATTAAATATGTATGATAATTAATTTCAACTGTAAATACTTTAAACCAGTTTCTGATATCCAAAAAATGGTCGTAAGAAAATATATATTTAAAAGGTGGGCAAGTAGTTTACAGTAGATATCAAGTGGTCACTGTAATTGTGTTGAATTTTTTCATTAATTAATATCAAAATATTAACTTTTAACTTCAAACATTACTTACATTTCTCTATATTAACTAATTAGTTAAATTGTCAAGCCTTGGTAGATTTTATAGAAATAATAGATACAAAAATCTAACCGAATCCCATACATAAGCTTTAGGTACATAAAATAATGTTAGCCATTATTGTTTTTTTCACTTCCTAGTCATTTTTCAAATTATGATCGTTCCGGAAGTGAGAACAACTAGTCTAGAAGTCTAGATGTTTAAGTATATAATAATCAATAGGTACATGAAAAAATGATTACCTATATAAGTTATTTGCATATGCAACATAACTAATATATCTTTATTTTACAGAGTACATTTCCAATTTTAATTTTAAAAAAACAGTGCAATATACACAGTTATAATGCTTAATACCTACATAGATTTATAATAAATTATTTTAAATTAAATCATTATATAAGTAATCTGAATGAGAAGCACTGTTTATTTTATATTGTAAACAAAAAATAATAGAAAATAATTCTGTATTTGAGAGATATTTTAATTTTGAATTATAGTGAGTGCCATAATAGATTTGCATATATAACACCCCAGTTCAAAACTTCAACAACTCAAAAAATTGGTTTAAGGCATAATGTGCATTCTATATTGTTTCCCTTTGTAACGTTAAGTATATTTTAATATTGGAAATGCTCTCTTGTAGTCAATGATCTAACTATATTTTACTGTTTTCTTGAACTGAAAACGTTTTAATATGGTGTACATAATTCGAGTTGTTGCAGATTTGAACAGAGGCGTCGACATATTCGGTTGAGTGCTGACAATGTCAATTATATTTTTATTAAATATGTTTGATAATTAAATCAAATCATAAATAATTTAAACTAGTTTCTGATATTCAAAAAATGGTCCTAAGAAGTAAATAAAAAATTTTAATTAAAAATGTGGGCAAGTAGGTTACAGTAGATATCGTGTAGTCACTGTAATTGTGTCGAATTTGTTCATTAATTAGTATCAAAATTAACTTTTAACTTTTAACATTACTTACATTTCTCTAAATTAACTAATTAGTTAAACTGTGAAGCCTTGGTAGATTTTATAGAAATAATAGATACAAAAATCTAGGTACATTAAAAAATGATTAGCTATTTAAATGGTATTTTCATATGCAGCATAACTAATAGGTAGGTACCAGGTACCTATGATATAATAATTATAATAATAGTCTATATTTTACGGAGTACAATTCCAATTACAATTTTAAACAAACAGTGTAAATCAGTTATAATATTTAATACTTACATAGATTTATAATAAATTATTTTAAATTAGGTAAATCATTATATAAGTAATCTGAATGAGGAACACTGTTTATTTTATATTGTAAACAGAAAATAATGGAAAATTATTCTGTATTTGAGAGATATTTTAATTTTTAATTATAGTGAGTGCCATAATAGATTTACATATTCCAATAGAGATTTTGCCAATGAAAAATACAATGATTTAAGAGCATAACAATCGTAGAAGTTTATAAACATGCGTTTAATTAAGCTGAGGTCTTGCCCACAAAAATTCTAGTGAATTAATATTTAATACTGCATATTATAATTTTTTTTTTTAATGTTACATTGAGTTTTTTTTGTTTCTCTTGAATTATATTGTGCCACATTAGAATTGCATATTTCAATTGCGATTGTTGCAAGGAAAAATAACAACGAGTTAAAAGCATGACAATCAGAGAAGTTTTTAAACATGAGTTTAATTAATCTTAGTTAAGCTGAAGTCATTGGTATGAAGTTTAAAGTTGCCTTTTGAATCAAAAGTAACACCCAGATCATTAATTAAACTTATTCAAGGTATTTAAACCTTTTTTTTAAAAATATTAATCAAAAACTATAAACTGTACCTTTCTTTAAAATAAATGGTACTTAGCCCATTTCTATATACTTATTTAGAGACCATTATAGTTACCATTTTAAATAAACCATTTTTGGACTGCATTTAGTTCATTTTGAAAAAGTAATGTAACATTTGAAAATTAATTGTTTCAAATAGGTAGGTAGCTTGAGATTGTCTGATAATAATCAAAAGGATAACCAGTTCCAAACGTTTTAATTTATTTGAAATAATATATTTTATAAAAAATAAATATTTTAATGGATATAAAATGATAAATGGTCTGCTTGAAGGACATTTGATATACCATCTATATATTGTCTTAAATGACGTTTTCTATTAAAAAAAATATTGTATTTGCATTTTAACAATAGTATATCTTATCATTTTCATTTTAACAAATATTGCTCAAATTTAGGTACCTTACCTACTATATCATTAATAAAAAAAAAAATATGTGACAAATGAATTAATAGTTAATATTGCCTATTATTATTTTTATTCTATAATGCTACATTGAGTTTTTTTGTTTTCCTAATTGATATTTATATTTTCATAATGTTAAATTTTAAATTTTAAAACCAAACAAATTTTTATTATTATAATATATTTTTTGTTGTTGCAACCAAGGTTGCAACGTATTTCTCATCTCAATATGAAACTATTAATTCAATCGATTGTTAAATTGTTGGTGCGTCAGAAAATTATTGTGATAACACATTTATAAGTATTCTATATATATATAGCTTTTAAATTACAGCTTTCTTTTACATCTTTAACTGAAATAATATTTTCGAAATATGAGGACATATTTTATGTTAGGTACACTGTAATGTGTTGTATCATGCATAATTTGTAAAATATAAACATTATTAATGTTAAAACAAATAACTAGCTTAAGTAACCTTGTATGTAATATGTAACAATATTTAGTATTAAAAGGGCGCACTAGTTGACAAAATATGGCATAAAAACATGGTTTCGTAATTTCAGGAATACGGCTTATTGAAGCGTTTTACAGTATAAATACCTATTACAAAAAATTGTAGAGGAGAATTTTTTCTAGAAACGTAAGAAGCCCGATTTTCGATATTTTTATTAATTAGTTAAATAATTAATTGATAAAAAGTTTAAAAAAACGTGTTCATTTACCATGCGATATTGGACGATTGGAACAAGATATCAAAAATCGGGCTTCTTACGTTTTTAGAAAAAATTCTCCTCTACAATTTTTGTAATAGGTATTTTTACTGTAAAACGCTTCAATAAGCCGTATTCCTGGAATTACAAAACCATGTTTTTCGATAAAAAACGTTTAATTACGCTCGTCATGTGCTGCGCGCGATAACAGCAGTACTGCACCATTGGTCAAATCGGGTTTTCTATCGCAGCCGTGCGCCCGTACATAGTTTATAAATATCCCAGATAAGAAAATGATTGTTATACTATTATATTTCGTGATAAATATTATTTAATTTTGTTCGGTTTTATATTTTGTATTCGTATCCGAATTTTATACTTATAAAAACTATACTTTTGTTCTTCAAGTAATACGGCTTATTGAAACGGTTTACAACAGAACTACCTATTATAAAAATTGTAGAGGAGAACTTTTTTAACAACCGTAAGGAATTTTTGATATCGTATTTCTATCGTCCAATATCACATGGTAAATTAACAAGGTTTTTAACTTTTTATCAATTAGTTATTCAACTAATTAATAAAAATATCGAAAATCGGGCTTCTTACGATTGTTAAAAAAATTCTTCTCTACAATTTTTATTATAGGTAGTTTTGCTGTAAACCGCTTCAATAAGTATTACTGAAATTACGAAACCGTGTTTTTATGCCATATTTTGTTCAATAGTGTGGCCTCATCGTCTCCGTATTTTATACAAATAAAAACTATACTTTTGTTCTTCATGTAATACGGCTTATTGAAGCGGTTTACAGTAATAATACCTTTTATAAATATTGTAGAGGAGAAATTTTAAGGAATTCGATTTTTGATATCGTATTCCAATAGTCTAATATATCGCATGGTAAATTAACAAGTTAATTAAAATATCATAACGTGCTTCTTACGATTGTTAGAAAAAATTCTTCTCTACAATTTTTATTATAGTTAGTTTTGCTGTAAACCGCTTCAATAAGCCGTATTACTTGAATTATCGAACTATTTGGGTATAATAAAAAATACTAATTATTACGATATCGGAATAAATAATAACTAGGTATATAAGAAAAAAATCAAAACTAAATCAAATGTTATTCTATTTAGTGTACATTATAGTATATTGTATACAAATATGTAACGATTATTACATATTAAATTTCATATAATAATTATATTATAATCGTTTGAATAAATTATTATTACAATAATTAAAATAACAATTATGATATCGGAATAATTATGTAAGAAAAAAACGAAAAATAAAACAAAATAAATCAAGTGTTATAACTAGAGTTAGGATGTTGAAGACCTAAATAACACACACAAATTCAACTGCTAAAGTAACAATATATCAGACTTTGTATTAAATTTTCAAGCTTTTTTACTCATCAAATAAAATTTTATTGACATACAAATAAAAAATTTAAAAACTGAAAATGTCCGGTTAAAATCAAATCAATATTTTTTGAAAATGTATTGTGTATAGAAAACGATAGTATTAACAATCAGTGAAAATTGAATGAATCTATATGCAGGTCATTTGTTTTAGAGTTACACCAAAAACTAAAATCGATATTGTCAAAAACCGATTTTGCGTAAAAACTCCGGGTTTTCCTTCATTTTTTTTTCTCCGTGCTCATGAATTTTTAACTGATAAATAAATTTTTTTTAAAAAAATTCTCATAGCTATAAATAGCTCAAAAACTGTCAAAATAAATTGAAAATTTTACCCGGGAACACTGAAAACTGAAACTTTCTGAGTGTTTTGAGTTATTCGTTTCTAAATTACAACAAAATATAAAAAATCGATAAATAAAAATTCTTTGAACTTTAAAAACTTATAAAAAAAAATTGTTTCTATGTATTTTTAATATTTTTCAACTGCTATTAGAACGATATATCGTATATAGAAAATGCTAATATAAACATTCAGTGAAATTTTAAAGTATGTACAGTCATTCGTTTTTTAATTACAACAAAATAAGAAAATCGTTACATGAGAAATCGAGTGAATATCAAATGTTGTAAAAATATAAATATCAGACGCTCATAAAATTTTAATTTAAGTTTCTTGTAGACATTTTTTTTTTTTTGATAAAGGTAGGCAAACTTATGAGTAATCTTATATTACATTTTCAAATCTTAGATTTAAAAAGAAAAATTTTTATGAATTCTCAACTCAAAATAATTTGCTAATTTTCGTGATTTTTCCGTATTTTGTCAAGGTTGAACTTTAAATGCTTATAAATAAAAACTGTGACTAAGGATTTTTAATTTTTTTCATCTGCCTTTGAAACAATAACCTAGGAGCCGTCTATTAAATTTTCAAGCTTTATTAACCAACAAATAAAATTGTTTTGGTATTTACAGAAAAAAATAACTAAAAAAAATGGAAACTGAAAATGTCCATAAACAGCTCAAAATAAGTCAATATATTTGGAAAATGTAATGATGTATAGAAAATGCTACAATGTGCATTCGAAAAAATTGATTTTGGTTTTTGGTAACTAATTAAATTAACGTACCTCTATATACATGAAATTTTCAATGGTAGTTTATATTTGCATTTTCTATACACGATAAAATTTTCGAAATATTTTGATTTGTTTTGTACTGTTTAGGAATATTTTCTGTTTCTAATTTTATTAGTCTTTTTCTATATGAATGTCAATAAAACTTTATTTGTTGGGTAAAAATGCTTGAAATTCAATACAAGGCTCCTACTATATTGTTACAATGATATTTGAAAAATATTTAAAATATTTAGTCTCAGTATTTATTTATAATCATTTAAAGTTCAAATATTGACAAAATACTGAAAAATCACAAAAATTAGCAAATTATATTGAGTTGAGAATTCATAAAATTCTTCTCTGTATTTCTTTCAACTTCCCTGTGTTTCTACCTCGATACATAGGTACTTTCATGGACTTTCTTTTTAATTCTTTTTCCTGTATGTTCATATACCTATTTTCTATTATAAACATTATCGATGGTCACAATACATTTTTTACCATTTTCAGGGTTAAATATGAGTCATGATACTAACATTATTGAAAATCACAGAGTTCTAGTCTATTTCTATGTACTATAATATTGTATAATATATTACCTATGTACCTATTGTAAAATATATAATTTAAAATAGATGACAAATCTAAAATCTAAGAGGTGAATCAAATAGATATTTATTATAGCAGCGGTTCTCTTAACCTTTTGTAGATCGCGGATCCTCTTACCAATTTTTTTTTCAAATACCTTTTTTTTTACAAAACATCTCATGTTATCATAACCAAAATTATAATCATTATTTTATATAACAAATTACATAAGTAGACATAACAAAACATACACATTTATAATTTTTTTATTACAATTAATTTTTTATAAAAATGTAATATGTATAAAACTATAGTTGACTACGATCGATCAGCTGCACTTAAATACAGTAAATATAAGACTTCCGAGACTACAGTGCTGTACGCATATGCATTTCGTATGAACAAGAAAAACTAATTTTACTTAACAAATATTAATAATACAATTATTTGGTGTAAAATCTACATATTATATATATGAAAAAAAAATAATAATAATCCAACAATATTGTAATAATGCATTCATGTCACTTATTGACGTATGTTATGTGGCTGCCTAGTGCGTCACGGCCCTTAAGGCTGCCGCGGACCCTCGACACGAGTATCGCCAGGGAGCCGAGGACCACAGGTTAAGAACCGCTGTACTATAGGATTTGTTGTTACATGGTAGGTAAAATATGGCATTCGTGTAGCAGGTGATCTACTACTTCTTTTTAGATGTATCAGCATAGGCGAAAATAGGGTGGGGCTAAGCCTATACCTAACTAATGTGAATTCAGCCCCCCAGATTTATAATCGTATTAATGTAATTTTCCTAAAGAAAAAAATTAAAATATGACCTACGTCGTAGTAGGTGCATAATACATAAAAATAAATTTAAAAAAATATGCTTTAAAAAAATCAAGGGTATTTTATAAAAATTGTTCAGAGATTTTGAACGTTTTGTACAGTGTATACATAATTACATATAAACGATAAACCTATTAATATTATCGAATATCAGAAATAATATTAATAGTTTTAGTTTTATGTTTGTGTTTAGCACGATACTGTAGACAATACCTAGATATCAATTTCGTTTTAGTAGTTATGGACAATTACATAAATATTGATGTGGAATCGGTTTTAAATGATTTTGCAAAAACTCAAAGACAAATTAATTTAATTTTGTAAATATTAATTAAAATAAAATTGTGTACATTTATTTTATTTTATATGATTGTGATTTTTTAAATTTAACTAAGCTTTTATCTTGCAACATTACAGCTTTTAGTGATTATAACTAAAAATAAAATTTCAATGATTATTTTGGATCATTTAAAAGGTATGGGGACAAAGCCTCAATTTATAATTTTTAGTTAAAAAATGGTAGGGCTGAAGCCCCCCCCCACAATTGAAATTCCCTATTTGCGCCTTTGTGTATCAGGTGATCTATCATATTATAGTAGGTGTAGTCAGTGATTTATAATTATTATTATTAATATATAATTGAAACCTATATTTATTATTTTATTATATGATTTAAAAGGACTTCACACCCGCATGTTTTGTCTCTGTCTTACACGTACGATAAAGACAAAACGCGTTTACGCAATCTGAGTATAAATTGCTCAATTTTATTCTAGAGTAAAAATACCTATAATAAAATTAAATTGTGACAATATTTCTGGGAGAAAGTCGTTGCGTTTTTTCCATTATACCCAATAACGTTCATTATATCGTTTAGAAATACCAAAAATATCAATACTTTTTAAATACTCAAAATTAAAATTTTTTAAAAAAAACTCACTGTCTTGCCTTCCAAACAGGGGCGGACTTACTATTTTTCCGCCCCTAGGTACTACAACACTAGCGCCTCTTACATTGGCGTGCTCCCATGTTTAATCTTTAATAGTTTAATATTGTAATTGATTTTTCTTATAGGTAGCCAGGTAGGTACTGATTAAAGTGGTGAGCACTCTATATAGTCTCTATGATCGTAATCGATTAGCAGATTTCTGAGAAGTAAGCACTATGCAGGAGGCGGGCGACAGTGCCGTCGTCGTAATGTTTATTATTATTAATTACTTTATCAAAACATCTGATTTCCAGAATTAATTCCATTATTCTAAGAATAGACTAGTTTGGTGGCGCGCGCCCGCGCACTTATTGTGGTGCCGGGTGCGGGGTGAGGTGGGTCATTCCAGTTAATATAAAATAATTTACTTGCTAAGCACTGTACGAGCTGCCCCCCCCCCCTCTAGCTAGTAGAGTGGCTGTATACCATGTACCCGGCGGCCCAAGGTACTATATTTGACAGCCTTGGCTGGCGTTTTTCGCATACGTCATTTACAATATTGTATGTGTGAACGCCGCACACCCGTATACCACCTCCCATGCATTAACATAGGCAACGCCGGCAACTGCCTCGTCGAGTGTCGATGTCGAACCTCTAGCGGTGGTGGCGCGCACCGTCCGCAGGATTAAACTCAAACAGCAAGGTTATTATAGCTTATAAATTAAAACGTTACTGCAACGTGACCATTCTCCAGTTTCATGCAAGTTGTATACAAAAAAAAAATTAATATAAAAATATAAAATATAAATTTAGGTAAACATATATATACGTCTACACAACTAAATAAATGAAACACGCAGTGAGGTAGTTAACCACTATACTTTATTTGAACACTATGTTAATACAAAAATACACGGATTTGTGGAGGCTCTGTTAGACTGACAACGACTGACTTGCCTTGGGGACGACCGCGGTCGGTCGTTAGCTTTGCAAACTTCTTTGAAAACTTTGCTGAGGAATTCCGTTCCGCAGTCTGTTACTAGTGATAGTGGTTGCCCATGCAGGCATACGAATTACGTAACAAAATGCTGTGACACAGTGTGGGCTTCGTGGTCCTTCATAGGTGAAACCCATGCAAACTTAGAGAAATCATCTAAAGATATATGAATTTCCACAATAAGATTAGGTAGTGGTCCAACTATATCCATGAATACCTTTTCAAAAGGTTTTGACACTGTGGTCGTTATAACCATTGGTTCCTTGATAGTACGGTTGGGTGTCTTATTTACTTGGCAAGTCGGACATTTTCGGATGCACTGCCTGATCTGAGCTCTCATGCTTTGCCATTTGTACTGTTCCGATATTCTGTTGTAAGTACGGGTGTTTCCTTTATGTCCTCCAAGAGGATTCTCATGAAACTCTTTGATGATATGCTCTTTGTTGTCTTCGGATGTTGTCATTGGTGTATACTTGAATATGCACAGAAGAATCACGGAAGATGAATATCATAATTTTTCGTACTGTTTCCCACTTGAGTATATCTAAACTGCAGCCAAAACGAAGACAAGCAAGTTTGGAAACTTGAAGTTCTTTGCAACGTACCTCGAGATTCTGAAGACTTTTAAACAGGCTTTCATACGATGGTCTTTGCCATTGAAGTTCTTTGGTCAACAAATAGAAGATGTACCGGATTCCTTCCCGTATGGAAGCGATCTCCGTGACTGAATCGTTTTGGAGTCGGGAGTTCGTCGAGTCGTCCATATTTGCGACTGAATTCCAAAGCTATTCCCTTCTTCATTTTCATGTCAACTGACACGCAATGAGCTAAAGAAGTTCCTAACTCCGTTTCGAATATCTCTCCTATCAGCTCAACGACGTTCGGCGTTGGGCCTAGCTGTGCCGTGTCGGCTTTCAGAAATTCTGGGTAAGTCTCTGGAAACTCTGTTTCTTCTAGATGTGTTTGATTTTCTTGAGAATCTGTAGGTTCTTGAGGTTCTGGTAATTCTGATGACCTGGTATGCCCCCTAGTAGAGACAACATGTACACGGCTCAGTGCGTCAACATTTGTATTATTCACTCCTGGTTTGAAATGAATAGTATACTGGTTCTCTTCCAGCTTCAAACACCATCGAGTTAAACGTGATCCTGGATCTGTAATGTTGAATAACCAACCTAATGCACGATGGTCTGTTATAATGTTCAAATGTTGTCCAAATAGGTACGGTCTAAATACTTTTATTCCCCATACAATACTAGTTAGTTTATTTTCCGTAGTGTTGTAATTGATTTCAGCCTTTTTTAGTGTCCGTGATGCGAAAGCTATTGGTAAATCCTTTCCAATTGGTGCTTGAGACAGTATGCAGCAAATGGCTTAGTTGCTTGCATCAAACGTTAGATTGAATGGCTTCTGGAAATCTGGGTATTGAAGCTTGAGTAAGGAGGTTCTTCAATGTTTCAAACGATGTCTGACATAAATCGCTCCACCTATAAGGAACGTCCTTCTTGAGTAATGCCGTTAATAGTTAAACAATTTTTCGTAAAAGGTCTGATCAAGAATGTTCTGTGTTTTCCGACGAGTCGGTCTGCTCCCTCTAACGCGTTAGAAATGTTTTGTATGAAGTTTGTAGTCTCTGTAACGGACGTTCCGGTCCTCACGAATAGATCGTCAGATTCGACTTCGGCTACAATACGTTCGGAATTGGGGTTGTTTGGGTCTGAAAATCTCACAAGTATACTTGTCCGTGGGTTAGTGAAGGGAGGTTTGACTGGTTCCCCCGAGATCCTCACCCTCTATAACTGTGGACTCTAGTTCACTCTCGAATGTCCCGCTCATTAACTACATAACAATTCCCTCTAAATGTGAGAATAAATATTCTTATCCTTTATCAAAGCTACTTTAACTATTAAACTATATAGACAATTAAGATAAAATTTTCTTACAATGCTTACAGTAAAGTTATAATTTATAAATTATTAACTTACATTAATTTTTTCGGAAATAATTTAAAATTTTAAAATATTAATTGAATCAAATGAATTAATAAATTTATATTATTACTATTGCCAATTTATACCCCTCCTTTTCCATCTCACAAACTTAATCTAGTATTTATGTATCATTAAATTTCACTGTTATATTCCTCTATTGTAATTATTTGTATTAATATTAAATGTAAATAGGGCTCACGCCCGTATTGTAAGCTAAAAATAAAAAATAAATAAATAGTTTTAGATTATATATTGTGTTAGGTCTTGATAATTTTACATACTTTGTGCTTTACAACTCTACATGACTACATCTAATATTATTATTTCAGTACTTCTAAGTACTTCCACGTACTTCTAAGTACTTCCATGTACTTCCGCAGACTTCCGAGTATGTTCATGTACTTCCAAAGTATTTCCTAATATTATGCTTGCTACCTTTCAGAACAACAACTTGATTTTTATTCATGATAAAATAGTTATCCAGGACTCTATATGAAATTTATAAATACAGGCTTAGAAGAGTAAAAGTTCCACTAATTTTGATTGATTTATATCAATAGCTGTACTAATTTAATTTGTGGTTTTGCAGGTGCCAACGCAGTCATCAGTTTTCTCTTCTCTCGTCTACCAATTCTCTGGTAATCTTGTTGCACCGAGGATTCTACGGGTATGTGTCGTTAAAATTATTGAGTTATAATTTTGACGTTGATTTGTTTTATATATAACAACTTTTGTTTACAGTTCGCTCAAAACACTACCGGCCGTGAATTATTTGAAAAATACATCCACGATGGCAGCTAACGACGATAGAACATACGTCTTACCCACTCTTTTGAAGTCAGCTTACCGAGCATGTATCAAGATCCACCGGGACAAGTACGACGAGTTGCGAGTTCCAGATGTTGACTTGCAGGTTTGTTGCAATTCCATTTACCGTATCATAAGAATGAACACGGTGAGTGGGAATTTTGACTCATTAGGCGATAGACGGTTCATGTACGATAAAGTGCAAAATTATGCCTTTGACGTATCAATGACAAATATATGTGAAATGGCTGCATCTTTCGGACACATCGAGTGTCTGATGATGGCTCGTGAGATGGGCGTTCCCTGGTACGATTCGTACAATTATGGTCAATCAGCATGCTCCCTAGCTGCGGCATCTGGCAATCTCGATTGCCTTGTGTACGCACATGAGAATGGTAGTGATTGGGACGAGACAACGTGCAAAGCCGCCGCTATTGGTGGACATATGGAGTGTTTGAGGTATGCACGGGCCAATGGATGCCCCTGGAACGCAGACACATGTTCTTATGCTGCGACAAATGGACACTTAGACGTTTTGCGTTATGCACATGAAACTGGATGCCCATGGGACGTACATACGTGTTCTGATGCTGCGATGAATGGACACCTTGAATGTCTGCAATACGCCCATGAACAAGGTTGCCCGTGGGATGAAGATACTTGTTCTGATGCTGCGTTGAATGGACACCTTGAATGTCTGCAATACGCCCATGAACAAGGATGTCCATGGGATGAAGACACATGTGATTACGCTGCAAAGCAAGGTCACCTGGACTGTCTGCGATACGCGCATGAAAATGGATGCTTATGGGATGAGGTTACGTGTTCTAATGCTGCGATAAATGGGCACCTTGACTGTCTCCGGTACGCACGTGAGAATGGCTGCCCATGGGCTGAAGATAAGATGTGTTCTGATGCTGCAGTTAATGGACATCTTGAGTGTTTGAGGTATGTACACGAAAGTGGATGCCCGTGGGACATTCATACCTGTTGTGGTGCTGCGTTTAATGGACACTTAGAATGTCTTCAATATGCATATGAAAATGGAAGCCCAATGGACGACGAAGTGTGTAGTTGTTCTTTGCGAAACGGACACTTAGACTGTTTGGAATATGCCCATAAAAATGGATATCAACTGGACGAAGATTCCTGTTCTATTGCTGCGGAAAAAGGATACCTAGATATTCTGATCTATGCTCATAACAACGGATGTGAATGGGACGAAGACACGTGTTCTGAAGCTGCGAAGGGTGGACACTTGGACTGTCTCATATACGCGCATGAAAATGGTTGCCTATGGGATGAAGACACGTGTTCCGAAGCTGAGATGAATGGACACTTGGCTTGTCTGCAGTATGCACAAGAAAATGGATGCCCGTATGACTAAACTTTCTAAGGCGATGGAAAGTGGATATCTAGACTGGCCTACCGTATCCTGGATCGTGTGCCGTCTATTTATTAAAATTAATGTATCTTGGTCTGTTAATGAGACCTTACAGGTACCTAAACAACAGATGTCCAGATTGGTGAATGACCAACAGAGTTTATAATTGTATTATACTGCAATTTCTATATAAAGAACTTCCGTTTCCTAAAATGTTCTGTTGAATGAAATATTTTTGAGAACCATGATGAAAGTTACCGACGACAGAACATAAATCATACTCAATTTTTGAAGTCAACTTACCACGCATTTGTCAACATTATCAAGGTTTATAATTTAATTACAGCGAAAATTCCGTTTAACGAACTTTTAATTGATAACATTTTTTGTTAGTTATAAAATAACGTAGGAAATCTTAATTAAATTGTTTATGTAATTTCAAATTAGTTAATTGTATAATACAGAATTTTATTTTTATACTGTATAAAATGAGTATAATACAGGTTTTTATTTTTATACTGTAAAAAATGTGTATAATACAGGATTTTATTTTTATACTGTATAAAATGTATATAATACTGTTATGGACGTCTCCACAACCTAGTTTGTTTGTTTGTTTGTTAATAAATAAATATGTGGTGTTATCACTAATACTTTATTAATACAATCAATTTAAGAGAATTTTAGTTGTACAGAATACTTATTAGACATAAGAAAATAACAGAGGTTCTGCTCGATAGTCTGACAGTACGACACTATCTATTACACAAACAACTAGACACGGTAGAGCTCGCTCGGGCTCAAAACTGTCCACATAGAAAATTTCCTTAGACCGTGTGACCGAGTCACTGCCTATTCACATATAAATATGCTTACACACTATACTATATTATACTATAACTATACCTCATACTGCGTATGGCATACAGACAAGGGTTCACAACAACCCCCGGACTACATGAGACATGCCGGGTCTAATGATCACCATGTTTCACCTCATTCGTGAGTTCCGATGCTCTGAAGTTTTTAGAATTTGTAAGGGAGCGTGTGGGTTGCACACACTGCTACATTCTGAGGTTCTGCTAATTTCGGTCTGTAGAGCCTAAGTAGATTACACTTATATTTAATCAACATGTAAAGACTTACAACTATTATTAAAATGACAATAATATAAACTATAATAAAATGATGGTCCAGATTTACAAATATTTTGTTATCGTTGTACATATAAGATAATTCTTTCAGTTTTTCGGCATCTTCAGCTAACTGATTACAATTTTTAAAATATTTATTTGTATCTATTTGCTCAGGAACACGACTGTTAATTATTTCAGGTATTTTTAATATTGCGTGCAGGTTCGGGTTTTCTGGAACGAAATCTATGAATTTCTGATGATAGGGTTCCCGATGGTGTTACGATCAGATTTTCTGTATATATAAAACAACTATCGGAAATTTGAATTTTTCCTGTAGCCGTGAGTAGGATTCTGCTAGAGTTGTGTGCGCATGTTACTGTCACTGCCTGCGAAATGCAATAATACAACCACGCGTTTTGCAGATAAAGCTTATGCCAGATTGTAGTATTTAGGATCAGATATTTGAAATTACACGCTCCTATCGTTTGATACAGGGAAGTGAACAAAGCTTAAGAACCTCAGAATTTTCGTGGTGTATAGATTTATTGATAGCCTCAGGATTTACACATAACCTAAAAGTAAACAATGTTTCACATTTTTCATACTGATCGTCGGTTAGACTGAAATGATATTCGTTAGTATCGCTTATTGCCAAGTACTGAGCTTGTAGTTCTATGATTAATATATTAACTTTATTTGTAGGTATCGGAAGTGGAATATTATGAAACATGTTAAACTGAAGGTTCGACAATATGGGTATACGGGTCACAAACACGAGATTCCGTTGAATTTACACTATGTTTAACTTGGATGTTCCGAATAATTCAGGAATAGATAAATGATATTCAGTCATAGGTAACTCTAGTGTAGACGGTAATGTCAGTTGTATTTGTTTAAGTTAGTGAATCAATTGAGATGGGGGGTAGACATTTGTATGCATCAATCCATTTAATGCTAAGTTGACAATGGATTGGATATCTTAAGTTTCCTAAGCGAATCGGTTTAGACTAACTGTCAACATTGCAGTGTGCTCCAGGAAGGTGTTTTGTATTTACAATAAATTGATTGTTGCCACAGAACGCCTGGATTGTTCTTCTATTTTGTTTATATTCTGCTGCAATTTCTGATCATCTGTTAGTAGTTCATGCATGGTAGAATTAACATTATTCATGACTGAAGAGACTATGCGTATTTGTTCCTGTGATAGATGAACATGTTTAGTGGTTACGTGGTTACGTTAATATATTTGTGTGCTATTTTTCTACTTAGTCACTATCTCTTTCAATGCAGGTTAACAGACGGCAGATTAATTTTTTTATGCCTGCCTCGTAGAACTCTGCCGCCACCTCCTTTGTCCACTTGTCGACCTTATCTGCCCCCTTCACTTCCTCGTCAGTTCAACATTTTTTCCACCCATGTGCTTCTTCAGGGAAGTGAACAAATGGTAATCTGAAGGTCGGGGAATACGGAGGGTGGTTCAAAACATCCCATCCAAATGAGTTCAACAATTGCTTCGTGACATTGGCCGTGTGGGGTCTGACGTTGTCGTGCAGCAAGTAGACTCCGCTCATTAACAGACCCCTCCTTTTATTTTGAATGGCTCTCCTCAATTTTTTTAGTGTCTTACAATACCTTGCTGCGTTGATGGTCTCCCCCTGAGGTAAATTTTCACTTAGCTTAAATTTTAAAATTAAACATTTTATGAACATCTAACTAAAAATATTAAGCACATTTTAGAGATTTGAACAAATTGAATTTATTAAAAATCATTTTAACGAAAAGAAATTGTAAAAGTCGAAATTTTAAAATACTGGTAAATAGCAAAGTAAGAGTCAAGATATTTAAAAAATGTTTTCATGTCTAATAAATGTTATTATGAACATTGAACATACGTTGAAAATTTAAAGTCTGAACAGTCGTTTGTTTAGCATATACAACAAAAACACAAAATTGATTTTGTGAAAAATTGGTTTGCATGAAAATTACAGTTTCATTTTATTTTTATTTTTGTTTCTTCTAGTCTTTAAGAAAAGAATCATGAACTTTTTGATTTTAACAAGCAAACTTTGAGTATCGACTAGATTCAATAAACTACGATCAAATTTAAAAATGAAGAATTAGATAAAGACTAAAGTATTTTAAATTATATTTGTTAAAGTAATAATTTTTTAATAATTTAATTTTTTTTATATTTATATTATTTTTAAATGTTTTATATAAATGTACGGAACTGTAACTGTCAAAAGTATGATTTGTGTTCATTAGATTTGTATTAATTATTCAACTTGTTTACTCTTGTTGACTTCATTATTTATTTAATTTATGATTTATCTATTTTGTATTCATGCAATTTAAATTTTCAATTGGGAGATGTACATGGTTGAGTAATCAATTTAAATTGTTTCTGGAATTTCAAATTTGAATATCTTTTAATACATGATTTTATTTTTATACCGTATAAAATGTGTATAATATAGTATATTAGTATAATACTGTTATGTACGTCTACAAAGCTAAATAAAAGAACACGCAGTGAGGTAGTTAACCACTATACTTTATTTGAACACTATGTTAATACAAGAATACACGGATTTGTGGAGGCTCTGTTGGACTGACGACTCACTCGCCTTGGGGACGAGCGCGGTCGGGCGGGCCCGCTGTGGCTCAAAAGTGCCCATGCAGCGGAATACCATATACGCCGGCCGTGCTCGTTCCTACGGCGGATACATGGTTACATATATATGACAAAGAAATGATTATATTACAAATACTTATATAACTAATGAAATGGGTTTATAACAATACAAAACATTTTATGCCATACTATAATACAAAAAAAAAATAAAATACCTTTTACATGACTAGTTATAGTTGAAATTAGTATTTATTTTTAGATTCTGAGTGGAATGATGAATGTATTGAATTTACAATGATGTGTGTTTTTCTTATTTTTTTTTTTTTTTGTGTCTGTCATCACCTTTTAAGATAGTAAAAATACTTAGATTTCTTTCAACAGTATCTTTTATAGGATTTTTTACGCAAAATCTGTTTTCGTGAAAATTTGGTGCAACTTTAAAACAAGTGAATGTACCTATAGTCATGAAATTTTCAATGGTTGTTTATATATTTTTCATTTTCTATATACGATAAAATTTTAAAAATATTTTGGTTTGTTTTAAACTTGTTACGTGCAGGGATCCAGAATGATGATGATTTGAAATAAAATGGTAGTCAAATTAGAACAGTAAATGCAATGTTATTTATTAGAACAGAATAAATGTATAATATCGTTGTTTGTCGTGCAGAATATGGCTGAGTGAGAAGTGAAGTAGCTCTTGTTGTTAGCGGCTCTAGTCTAGGTACATCTGATTATGCTTTGGTCTTGGCGTCCCTATATATGATGTCGGCTTTTTGATCTGGTCGGCGCGTGGACCTAGGTGTCCTTGAGATTGTTATTCTCACAGTGAATGAAACTGCTGCCTCGTAATAGCAATTGTGTTGTGCCCGCTCAGTTTAATTAGTTGTAAAGTGGTTTGCCGAAATGTTCCTTATATGGAATATTCGTAACTACGAGATCATAACATCTCAAGAAAAAACGCTTCTGCCCTGAGTAACAATTATATACCAACACGTGAATCAATTACCTACACATATTATATATAAATACGCAAAGCTATTCCTTTATAAACTGTTTAGGAACATATTCAGTTACCAATTTTATTAGTCTTTTTTCCTATGGATGTCAATAAAACATTAATTGTTGGATAAAAAAATGGAAAATTTAATACAAGGTTCCTACTGTATATTTTTACTGTATTGAAAATTATTAAAAATCCTTAGTCACAGTTTTTTAATAAGCATTTAAAGTTCAAATCTTGACAAAATATGGAAAAATCACGAAAATTAACAAATTATTTTGAGTTGAGAATTCATAAAAGTTTTTCTTTTTAAATCTAAGATTTGAAAATGTCCTACAAGATTATTCATAAATTTTTCTACCTTTATAAAAAAAAATGTTTACAAGCAAATCAAATTAAATTTATATGAGCATTTGAAATTCATATTTTTACAATATTAGATATTCACTCGATTTCTCATGTGGCGGTTTTGTTATTTTATTGTTATTCATAAACGAACAATTGTAGTTACGTGAAAATTTCACTGAATATTTATATTATTATTTTCTACACACCATAAAATTTTGAAAATATTTTGGCTCTTTTTGAGCTGTTTACGGACATTGTCAGTTTTAAATTTTTTTAGTTTTTTTTCTATAAATATCAATTAAATGTTATTTGTTGGGTAAAAAAGCGTGAAAATTTAAATCAAGGCTCCTGATGTATTGTCACAATAGCAGTTGAAAAATATTATAAATCCACAGGCACAAAAGCCTCAAAAGGCTGACTGACTATCTCCGCTCAGAATCGTTTTTCTTATACAATGATATTATATCATTGAATTCAAATTTAACACCATCCATTACATTGACCCACTTGAAACCTACTGTACATCAGAGTGACATCCACTTGCCCACTTTTTTTTTTTTATTGGTTGATATTGATTGTGCATTGACAAGGTTTGTATTTCAAGAGAAACTTCTGGAAAAGTAGGAAATCTGGATGGTCAAATACAGTGGTTGCATCTATTTAAAAATTGTTTATAGAACACGGATGAAGAATATATATATATTTGTTCATAATAGGGCTGCTATTGGTTATAAAGTTAAAAATGTTATTGTTCCTTTGATTGTGAACTGTATAATTTTGGTTCGGTTTTGTGGACGATTAGACTGTAATACTTAGGAATTTGAATAGGAAAAGTTAATAAAATATACTCAATTGTTTTGGTGATGGTGTTGACTACTATTAAAAACTCAGTATACACAACAATATTAATAATAAACTGGTATTTTTTTTATTATTTTTATTTTTTATAAATCGAAAAAGACACATACATACATTATTATTGAAAGTAACATTTTCGAGTATCTTTCTCCTTTAAGCAAAGCTTGTGTTGGAGAAAGAGAGTTATTATATATAAATGATACAATTATTATAATTATAAAATTTACAAATTACAGAGTATAGGTTCTAAGTACATATAAAGCTAAATAAACAAATATAGTTTAGAAATATTATTAAGAAATTGAACATAATAAAGAAAGAAATATAAAATAAACATATTAGTCTAAGATACACGAATAAAACCTCATAGATTAATACTTACAACGCTTAGAATATAAAATAAAATTACAGCAACTCGTTATTTAACTCCAGAAATAAATATTTATATACCAAGCCTTTAATATTAATTCTTTCATCCCCAAGTATTTTTTTTTAAATTCAAAAGGCATAGAATTGAAAAACGTTGGTCCAAGATAATCTACAAAACATTGACCAAAAGATTTATTTGTATAATTAATAGTCAAATCGTATTTCCTCAATTCTCTTTAATTGCGTAACTTTATGATAATTATCTAAATAAATTTCTTAATCAAGTACAATATATAGCAATTTTTTATACAAAAACCTTATTGGCAATACACCAAGTTCTTTATAGTTGGCATTCGTAGATCCTTCTAGTGTGAATTTATTTAGACAAATTCTGACTATATTATTTTGATTAACTACTAGTTAGTATTATAGTATCATATATATTATTATATAATATGTTATCCCAAAGGCCACTCCATACCAATAGACCATATTTGATTGATATAGTGCAAAATATACTATTTTCATTGTTTGTTTAGGTACCATGTTTTTGAGTTTGATCAATTTAAATGTAATAAAACGTAGCTTTCCTAATAAATTATTAATATGAAAATTCCATTTTAAGTTGTTATCAAAGATAACACCCAAATATCGAATTTTTCCAACTATTTTAATTATTTTGCAGTTTTCCTGACTACATATTTTGTTATTGACGCAGCCATGTACTGCTATAGTATTGAAGTTACAATCGGTTATATTAATTGAAAATGGCATAAACACAGTTTTATCAACATTTAAAGATAGATTTCTATCGTTTAAAATTTGTATTATCTGATTGAAACCTCTGCAGGCTTTCTCATATACCCAATCCCATGATTTGTATGAAAATAGAAGACAAGTGTCATCAGCATAAGTAACTATTGACCCATCAAAATTAATATTACAAATTTCGTTAATATACCTATATTTTAAATAGAATGGGTCCAAGAACACTACCTTGAGGTATACCATTTTTAATTCCATATGTGCTACCATTTACTTCATTAATTTTAACTGACTGTTTTCTATTATGCAAATAGCTTTTAAACCAGTTTAGGTTCGAATTATTAATTCCAAAGCTAGGTGGTATGTTTAATAAGATTTCATGATTCGCTGTATCAAAAGCCTTGGCTATGTCTACAAATATTGCTAATGATTTATTGCTATTATGTAGATTAATGTACAGAAATTGAGTGACTTTATAAAGAGCATTCTCAGTACTTAACCCCGGTCTAAAGCCATACTGGTTTTTTGATAATAAGTTATTTTTTTTCTAAGAACTCAATCAGTCTGGCTTTGATAATTTTTTCAAATATTTTAGAAAAATTGCTTAACATGGATATTGGCCTACAGTTGCTCATAATCGATTTATCACCACTTTTAAACAAAGGTTTGACATCAGCTACTTTTAAGGTATTAGGAAAAATACTTTGTTCAATACTTAAGTTAAATATATCAACAAGAGGATTCACTACCAATTTACTAATACATTTTAATATTTTTACGGACACTTTATCCAAACCACTTGCTGTATCGTCTTTAAAGCTATTAATAATATCAAGTATGTCCGACGATTCGATTTTTTTTAGAAACACCTCATTAAAAGAAACGTTATTAGGAACATGAATATTCTCTGAATTGATTGGTTTTTTTATATTATTCTGAATGATATTTATAAAAAAATTATTAAACATATTAGATGCAGTTATTGGATCATTCTTCACATTTACTTCATACTCATTATTTTTTATTTTGACAATGTCATCTTTAAACCTCAATATAGAACCTGTAACTTCGTTTATTAGATTCCATGTCGGAATTTCCATAACGACCAGTTGTCCGCACATAATTTTGTTATCTTCACCGAGTCTTCCATGACCAATGGATCCCGTATACCTGTATACCAATTTACCAACAACATTTTACCATGTACACTGTTCCGCCGTTTTCCCGAAATCCAGGGTATCTCCGACTGGTTGTAGTTTTCTGCGTTAATACAAATACAAAAATACTTCGATCACGAATCCACTAGACTGTGTGTCTGGGCATCTGTGTTCTGGGCAACTGTGTGTCCTGAGCACCTGTGTCCTAGGAATCAGTGTCCTGAGCCCATAACCTGTTGAAAGTGACGCTGAACGGACTAATGACTTCAGTATTAGTATAAATGAATAGTAACACGACAATATGATTATGTACAAGTATAATATATAATAACGTTCAACTGAACTATTTAACTGTGACAATACACACCGTATATCCACTGTACGACGGCGCCTGTGCAAGTGAGTATTACATACTTCAAAGGCTCTATATAAATGCACAACCGAGGTCGTGTTACATCGGTAAAGAGAGTTAGTCGTATACTCGTATAACTAGATACTAAATTGTACACACGTGTAAAGGTTGACTACTAATATTAATTGTATATTTCAACAGGGCTGAGGTTAATAATCCATAGTCATCCATTATTTTAAACGTATGTTCTTTGATCTCAATATTATACGAGTAGTAGATTTATCAATTGCATTTTTAATTATTTTATCAAAAACATTATAACAGTGATTGACATCATTATAGACATTATATACTTCGGTCCAATTTTCATTGGCTAATATTGACGTAATTGATTTGTAATCAATTGTATTAAACATTTTTCAGTTATTAACAGCATTAGCATTACATGGAATTGAAACACAAACCGTACAGTGATCTGTTATATCAGTGAGTATTACTCCAGCATTAATTTTACTCGTGACGTTATCATTACTATTAATAAAAATGTGGTCTAGGCGGTTCCACGTCATTTGGTCCGGTAAATTATATCCGGCGACAATTGATCCACGACATTTGATCCGGTTCAAAAAGAACTTGTACCAAAAATATCCTGCTAAAAAATGTCCAGTAACAAAAAAATATAAAATATAAATATATAGTTTTATTTTAATTAGTTGTTATTTTATTTCCATAATTTTTAAAAACGTCATTATAAAAAAAATATAGAATATAAATATATAAAAATTAGTTATGAAAATAAATATGAAATAAATATATAGAAATTAGTTAGTTAGTTAAAAAATGTATAGTATAGTATAGTACGTATAGTATTTTAGAAAAATAATCAATAATAGTCCCTATATATATATATATATATTTATATATAATCTACCTTATATACAGAAAACGGTCAGAAAAACCACAAATTAACGAATCTAATCAGTTCTCAACGATTTATCAGATATAAATTATTATTATGTTGGAGATAGCGATACATCCGTTTTTTTTCGATTTTAGTACATGTGAACACCTAGCCGTTTGCAAACGTGTATGAATAACGTTAACTTTAAATAATGCCACTTACATTTATAAAAAGCCAAAAAGGCAAAAATATGCTTATAAATAAAGGTTTTTTATTTAGTATTCATGATGTGTATGAAACAAAAGTAGTATGGCGTTGTACCGAGTATAAAAAGTTGTCATGTAAAAGCCGATGTCACACAACAACGAAAGACGAAACGGGTATGTACTTAAATTTGTATACTAAATTAATAGAATTTAATTAATTATATTTATTTATAATAATAATAATAATAATATTTATAAAATAAAACATTAATTAATTATTTTGATGTAGACTTTATTTCAAATTGTACATTCCACATTTCATACAATGTTTTGTTTTTTTTTTCGTAGGATCGAATTTAAATGAAACTGATCATTCGCATGCTCCAAACTTAGCCAAAATTGAGGCCAAAGAACTGGTGAATACTATAAAGGATACTGCTATAACAGAAATAACTTCTACAAGAAATATAATTTCAAATGTGTTGGGTCAAACTTCTGTTCCGGTAATTGGACAATTACCTATTATAAAATCATTGTCAAGGACTATTCAATGGACACGAGTAATAAAAGAAAATGCTCCAGTTAATCCAAGTTATACCAAAGACTTAATTATTCCTGAAATATATAAATTGACTAACAAAAACGAAACATTTTTGGCATACGATAGTGGTAGTAGTGAAAGCAGAATTTTAATTTTTACTACTCAGTACAATTTAAATCTGTTCCCTCGATATTTTCACAATTATATACAATTCATTGTTACACACGTAGCTTAGTTATTCCATTAGTGTATATATTAATGACTAGTCGTACAAAGGAAGTATACGCTGAAGTTTTAAGGCAATTGCTTGTATTAAAACCAGATCTGAACCCCCTTTAAAATAGATTTTGAACAATCCTTTGTTTCTGCGTTCAAACAAATTTTTCCTAATGCTCATATAAGTGGATGTTTTTTTCATTTTGGCCAGTGTGTATGGTGTAAAGTACAATCTACTGGGTTACAAAAGAAATATGCAGAAGACTCAACGTTTGCTCTCCATGTAAAAAATTATGTGCTTTAGCATTTGTGCCAGTCCTTGATGTAGTAAAATCTTTTAATACTATCCTAGAATCCCAATATTTTATTGATAATGAACAATTGTTTGAACCTATAGTAGATTACTTTGAGGAAACATGGATAGGTCGAACAGTTTGTAATAGAAGAAAAAAACCATTATTTCCAATAGAAATGTGGAACTGTTATGACAATGTAATTAATGACCAACCTCGAACAAACAATGCTGTTGAAGGTTGGCACCATGCTTTCAATGTATCATTGGGAAGTCATCATACGACTATTTGGAAATTTATATCTTTTTTGAAGCAGGAACAGGGGCTCCAAGAAGCAAAACTAGAAAAAATTAATCTGGGGGAAAATAACCCTACAAAAAAAATATAAAAACATAGACCAACGTCTTAAAAATACAGTAGAAAACTATGAAACTTCAAATATCATTACGTATTTGAAGGGTATCGCTCATAATTTTAATTTATAAACATTTGTATTCTATATTATTACTTTTATTATGACGTTTTTGAAAATTATGAAAATAAAATAACAACTAATTAAAATAAAACTATATATTTATATTTTATATTTTTTTGTTACCGGACATTTTTTAGCAGGATATTTTTGGTACAAGTTCTTTTTGAACCGGACCAAATGTCGCGGATCATTTGTCGCCGGATATTATTTACCGGATCAAATAACGGGTCACCGGTCTAGGCAAGAATGATTAACACCCTTTGGCAATCTGGTGTAAACGTTTATAAAAGAGATAAATGCACTTTCAGATAACATATTAAGATATTTATTATTATATTCATGTACACTGATTATATTGACATTCATATCACCAGTTGTTACCGTTAATTCATTGTTAGTATTTAAACCATCTATTACTTTTCCTAATAAGTTTATAAAGTTATCGCTATCAGTACCGGGAGACCTATAGACACATATTAAATTAATTGGCACTTTGACATTAGATATATAGAGTTTTACTATATTAGAATCTACGAAATCATACTCAAAACCCTCTACTTACACTATCATTTTGATTTCTTTTTATAGAAGAAAAATACAAGCTATAGCCATCTAAAACATAATTACATGATTGAACATTATGCCAGGTTTCCGTAAGTACAAGTATATCAATGTCCCTATATTTAGCATAATTTTCCAGAAGCAATAGAAGGTCATCAAAGTGTGCGTTTACACCCCTAATATTACAACGTATTATAATAACATAATTATTCCACACATTATTATTAATATATACAAGTTCAGAAAAAGATTCATAGTAATTTGTTCTGTAATTCAAATATCCCTTACAGACGCTTTCCATGAGAGAAAAAAGTTAAAACTATTAGTAATATATAAACACAAATAAAGTATTAAGTTAGCTTAGCTAGAGATAACTCATTGTCGACAACTATAGCTTTTGTAAGTTCGGTTTTTTTTATAAATAATTTATAGTCTCTGAACCAGACAAATTTATACCCCGAATCACGTGCAAATATTTAAGTTTTATAAAATAGATTTTTATTGAATTGCGTCAAGTTATCATTAATATAAATAACTTAATTTTTCCAACTTGCTTCCACACTATTACCAGTTGGTTTGATTTTCCTAGAGGATTCAATCAGATCTTTTTTGACTTGTTTCGATGTTAGTTCAGCTACGATTTTCTTTGATCTGGTATTGAATTTTGATTGGACACGATAAGCATTGACAACATCAATTTCCACGTTAAAAAATTTTGCAATTTTTTCAACTTTATTTTTACAACCCTCATTTAATATTTTCGGTACGTTTACAATTTCAACGAAATTATCTAGTGACTTTTGTTCAAGTATATTCAATTTGTTCAATAGTACATTTAAATCATTACGTAAATTATTATTTTGAACTTTTAGAATTCTGTTTTCTTCCCTCATGTCTTTCATAGATTGAAGAAGTTCTTGTAGTTGCTCCCTAAACGAATCAAACTTATCACTCATACATTTAACAGAGTCCGTTAAATTAATGAATGATTCATTTGTTAACACACTATCTTCATTTCCTTTCTTAACGTTCAAAGTAGGTGAATTTGTTTTAGCATGAATAGAGAATTTGCACTTAGCACAGCCCCATTTTTGTCTAGCCATTTTTGACATTTTCCGAAAAGCCGTTTCTCTTAACACCGCACATCCAAAATGAAAAAATTCATTACATATAGAACACTTCAGCTCATCTTCCTCTCGAATATCGTCGTTACATACACTGCACAACATTATACAGTAAATAATGGGATTACGCAATTATTAATTAAGATAAGCGACGCACAGATTACAACATACACGCATGTCTATACAGAACGAAAAAACTGCCATAACTGAACAATGATTAATAATTAACAACAGAATAAATGATATTCTCGGTAACGGTGATATGGTCGCGGTCGTGCTACGCGGTGAGTACTGACTAGTCACGGAGATTCGTTGCTGGTCTCATATGTTCACGGACCGGTTACAATATAAATACGAATAATATAAATGCGGTAATACAATAATTACAAACAGTTATTATGATTAATATTTGGTCTAAAACATCATATATCACGTTATTTTGTATGTATTTTAGCCACCCCCTGATCTAGTCATACTGTAGTTATTTTATTTTACTTCCTTTCCAATTCCGAGAATAAGACGAGCCGACATAAGTCGCGTCAGTCAGTTAAATATGCAATTCCTTACGTGCTAACTACACTGATGACCAGCGAGCGACAAACAATGATATACGTCGTAGTGGTGTGTCCGAATTGTGATTAAGAATGACTGAAAATTAACAAGGAGAGTTAAAAAAAAAAAACTAATACACGTGCTTTACAAAGTTGTTTTCTTTCAACGCTACTTTACCGATTTTAAAAACTATTTCACATGTACAAAGCTAAATACTGTAAAAGTAACATGGGCTGTATTTTATTAAAAAAAAAAAATTATAGATCTTAATGAAAATAAAAAATAACTTAGGGATTAGATATAGTTAACGAATCTTTATATATAAAAATAAGTGTACATTTTGAATAAATCTTATAGCTCAAGATCCACCGAACCGATTTCGATAAAAATTTCAGGGCATATTAAGATTGATATGTAGATATGGTTTCTGTGAAGTTTGTACGCTGTGTGATATGTGGTTCCAGAGTTATGGCCTCTTAAGTTAGTACGATGTTTCGCGCGCGCGGTTTCAGCGTACGACGTGCGTGCGTGTGTTTCCATGCGATAACGCGAATAGGTTATTATTATTATCTATTAATAATCTGTTATTTATCGACGTCGTACGCGGAATGCGTACAATACTAATAATATGTGATAATCGAGATAATAATATAATTTGTATCGCTATTTTTGTTCGCTTCAATTTCCGAACCGATTTCGATGAAAATTTCAGGATATATTAAGATTGATATGTAGATGGTTTCTGTGAAGTTTTTACGCTGTGGGATAAGTGGTTCCG
Source organism: Metopolophium dirhodum (assembly GCF_019925205.1). Lineage (NCBI taxonomy): Eukaryota > Metazoa > Arthropoda > Insecta > Hemiptera > Aphididae > Metopolophium > Metopolophium dirhodum. The sequence continues at coordinate 33,681,083 of NC_083565.1, read as the reverse complement.
GAGTTATGGCTATCATTTTATATATTAGTATAGATAAAAATGAATGTTTGTGTGTAGATTAGACCTCTGGGGAAAAGATAGGCTAATTATAAAAAGTGTTAAATTTGTTTTTTTTTTTATTCATCGGATTTCGGTACAGTTGCGTTAGGCTTTTGCATTAATTGATTATATAAATCCTCCGTATGTGGAATTAAGTAAAAACGACAAACTTAGTACTACAATTTTGATACTTTAGAGTTAAATCGTACACTTACGTACAAACAGCACGCCGGGGTCCACGATCTACCGCAGGTAGATTGCCTACCTGATAATGTACTGCCGCGAATCAGAACTTTTATCCCGGGCAACAGAAAAGTTAAGATAAATTTTGAACACCATACACCATACGCCGAATATTAAATAACGAATTGAACAAAGTTTGAGTAATATAGAATTGGTACATTTAACGGGCAACGAAGTGCCAGCGGGATCAGCTAGTTTAACATAAATATGGAATCATATAAATTTAAGAGGACGCTATACCCACATGCGTTGTCTTTGTCTTACAAATGTACTACCTAGTAAAAAACTGTTAAGCGCAGGACAGAACCACTCCTTTGGTACTTTGGCAAGAAAGTAATATTAATATTTATTCTTTTCAAAAATTCGGAAAATCTATTAATATATCTTCTGCAGAGCTAGCTGATTTTCTCGCAGTTCAGTTATGGATGGGTGTAAATAAACTTTCAGCTTACACAGTCTATTGGTCAAATTTGATGTTAGTTCCTAAAGTACAAGATTGTCAACTAGGTACAAGAAGATATAATAAAACTACGAAGTCTAGAGTAGATGTGTTTATGCCTCAAATTGTCAAACATTATAATTCGCACATGGGTGGTTTTGACCTCGCTGATATGCTTATTGGAATTTATCGCACGAACATGAAAACACATAAGTGGTATTTAAATATTTTTTCCCAGTTGTTGGACGTGTGTGTCAATAATGTTTGGCTCCAATTACGTAAGGATTGGATGGAACTAAAAGAAAAAAGGTTATGCGCCTAAAAGAATTCAAAATAAATATTGAGATAGCTCTGTCTTCTAAAAACAAGCCAAAAGTCAGGAGAAAATCTAAGAAATGTGTATACCGGAAAATATAAAGATAAAAAAGAAAATTGTACCACGAACAATAGATGACGTTAGACTTGACCGTTATGACCATATATATAATAATATATATTATTGTCGGTATAAAAGGAAGATGCAGAATGTGCAAGACTGGTCAAACAACATTTTCATGTAACAAGTGTGATTCGAGACTATGCATTACATCAACAAGAAATTGTTTTAAAATATTTCATAAACAAAAATAATACATAGGTATTATTGTTCAGGCGTTACGTTAGATAACCATTACAAAATGCCATACCGCGGACTGGACAGTCAGTCGCGTTGCCAGATCCGTTGCGTGTGCGCCACAGCAAAACGTTATTTCGCGTGCGTTTTATATTCTATTCGGTACCGACTGCACGGGCAAAGTCTTAAGTTGAGTTTGTCACCGCCACTTCAGCATCATTTCACCGTCATCTCACCGTCACCAGCACCACGGAGCAGCAATCTCGCCGCCGTAACCGTTCCGGTTTTTATAATCTTATTATTACTTATCATTATTGTGCTTAAATTATTATTGTTACTCTGTTAAGACCCCTATGCCAGCTGGCACATTTTGTGTCCCAGATTTAATGTTGTTTTTATTCTTCAATAGTAGGCCGTTACCCGGCCTAACACTGACCACATTAGTTTTCATTTCAATGTTACCTAACATAATATACAGTCCACAGCTACCATAGTTCACAATTATAATATTATGTTTTTTTTCATTATGTTTATCATTTTCTGTTAAAAGTTATTTTATTTTGATTAATTTGTTATTTTTAAAATATTTTTAAAAATTGTATTATTATTACTTATAACTATATATATCAAGTTTTCAGAGAACATGGACAATTTTGATTTAAATTTTAAATTTATATATTGTTTTTAATTTTACAAAAATGTTTATAATATTAAGTCGAAACCGAAAGGATGATCTGAATAATTTTTGAACACAATAAATAGTTCCTAATGTTCCTATAGTAGTCTCAATCAACCATTATTATTTATTAATTAAAACTATGTAAATCTTTCAAATGTATTTTAAATAATATAATAAAAAATAGATTATTTCTAGTACTAATCAAGATGAAAAAAACTATAAATCTAAATTTAGAAAAATCAAATTGAAATATTGATTTATTCGCTATAAACGTATACATGAATAAAATAACCTTATCTTGGCAATGTATCCTAAAAGATATAGGAACTTACTACAATATGTTGGTTTCTGGCAATGTATCTTTTAAGATACAGTTAATAACTTTGAACTTTCAGGTCCAAAATTTTTTAAAATATTTGAATTCAGCGACCATAAATTAGCTTAAAAATATCAACTTTCAATTTTTCATTCTAATATTTTGATGCTTGCCAAGTTAAGGGTTAAACGCTAGTTACTTACGTTGCCATCCATGTATATTACGCGTGTAAATTAATTTAACTATTTAAATATTATCTACACTCATTAGGTATTTTGAGAAGTGTAATATTTTTAAAAATATTTATTTTTATCTACATAATAAATGTATGTCACTGTAAACGTCAATAAACTTGAATACTCTTAAATAGGTAATAAACTTACCCATCATACGAAATTTGGTTGTAAAGTAGGTTAAGTTAGTGAAATATATTCTGCTTATGAGTGTATTTTGTCATTCAAAACAATGATATTAGTACACATGTATAGAGATACAAATCTAAACATAGATTTATATTTTCAATGATTACCCCCTTTATGTTCTTTCTCTCTTTTCTCTCTTCGTTCTCTCTTCTTTCTTTCTCTTATATGATTCCCGTGCATTAAGGCAGGGTAGAGTAGAATGCGCTGTTCATTAGTTTATAGGTCTATGGTTAAGTCCCATATACTGTAGTCCCCTATATTCCAATATTTTAAACATCAATAATAATTATAAAAAAAAGTAACTGTTCAAAAATACTTAAATATGATTATATATGCATAAATTATAATACCAAATATATGATATTAGGCATAATGTTAATTTTGAGAATTAATAAGTTTGACTTTCTTAATTCTCTTGATATAAGTACATGTAAAAATGTTCAATCTCCAGTTAACCAATTTTAACTAAAGACAACAAATAAATTTTCTAGTTAAGACTTAAAACTGTATATTATATTTTCAATATTAAATAATCAATGCAAAGACAATATTTTTGCTCGCATATATCAAACCGTGGACACTTGATATTTTCACCAAATATTCAGATGTACAATAATTACTAGACATGAAGTAAATTTCAAAATACTTCGGCACTTTTTGTGCTGTTATTACATAGTAATTTAAATTTTCTACTTTTTTTATTTATTTTTTTCGATTTATGTTATATTGGGTGATGACACATTGACTTATTATAGTGCTACATTATTTTTGGAAATACGTTATCTTTATAATGAGCCATTGTATAGTTAATAATAATCAATGGCGATAAACAAAGCGTTACGCAAAATTGATTACAAAACCATTCCAAGAACATGGGCTGTTATATTATAATTGTTATGATACAATATAAATTGGATTATATTATAGGCAGTAGTTACCCGAGATATGTAGCCCGCATATGGTTGTTGGTGAGAAAAAGTCTAAAGAATTTGTACTGAAAAGGGATTTTAGGGAAAACACATTATTATGTGAGTAAATCATTTACTAAACGCATGACGTCAACATAACTACATAAGTAATAATATATAAATATAGTGCCTATAGTATGTTAAAAGTCAGCCTTGTATACAAGTGACCTATTGACCTTGTCATTGTAACATTTATGGCGATATTTGCAATTTGGGAATAACAAGGATGTTATTATTATTGCACAATATGAAGTTACTTTTTATACAATATTAAATTAAGTATATTCAACACACCCCCTTAACTTATATTCTATACAATAAATAATTAACGTAATTTAAACAATCATAATTGTTCTCTTAATTTTTAAAATCTATCCTTTGGAAGTGGTTTAGTGAATATGTCTGCATATTGTTCTTCCGTCTCAACAAACTGTAGTCGAAAAAGTTTTCTTCAAAATTTTCCCCGATGAAGTGGTATCTGACGTCGATGTGTTTAGTCCTTTCGTTAAACTCTGAGTTTTTCACTAGTCGAATTGTGCTTTGGTTCTCCATGTATAATTTTGGTTGTTCACCCATTATACATTTACAGATTTCCCTTACTAATCTGTTGATCCAAACCAAACCTTTGACTGTTTCGCATCCCGAGATATATTCTACTTCAGTCAGGACCTCATTTAGGGGGGGGGCTGGGTACAACTGCTCTGGGCACCAGTATTTTGGAGGTGCCAAAATTTTGTGGTCAGAAATTTGTTCACTTGTGAATTATTAAAATTTTATAATTTTAATTATTTTAATAACAGTATTATATAATATAATTTAGTATAAAAGTATTTTATACATAGTATTATGCTGTTTGAAATTTATTATTTAAACAACCAATGCATTTATAGCAATATAGCTATCAGCGATCAATAATTACTAATTTACTATAGCAATGAACTGCATTTATGACAGTTTTCGATGAGAAAGTATTTTTATGTTTATTTTTTACTCCCTCGATCTGCAGTTTATAAATTATAATATCAATATCATATTGCCATATTATTATAATATAGTTCTGAAATATAAATGCTTGGCACATACCTATTAAATTTTACACTTTATTCTTATTTAAATCTTCCTAAGTAATACCTATAGACTATAGTTAATAATATTATATATTATTTATATACACAAAATATTATGATGGCACACTTTACCTGATTATTCAAATGTCAATCAACTAGATGTCCAGCTTTCCGGACTAGGAAACAAAGTATTTTAATCGTAATCGTAATTTGACATATTACGTAATCGAAATTAATGTAGATTTAATATCTGCTTTAAATTGTTTGTCTTATAAACAAATTAAACTGCTGTAATTGGTAAACTACTTGCGCATGTTAAAAACATATTTATAACGAGATTCTAATTAGTATCAATAATTTACGATTAAATGAGTGGAGTGGTAGACAGTTTTCTATTTTTTCCTATAAGTGGAAATAAATATTTTCAAAAAATATTTGAATTTTTAAAATATTAACTAAAGATAATTTAATTTATAACCCGTCAACGACCGTTTAAGACTTACCAAGACTAATATATTATGCTGTTCAAAATGATTAATGTTATTTGCAAAGAGTAAATACTGCGTAGTATTCGTAGATACCAATGACGCGTTGGTTATTTATAATATTATTTTCTATACACGATATAATTTTCAAAATATTTAGATGTCTTTTCAACTGTATACGGACATTTACAGTATCCAATTTTTTTAAAGTTTTTTTTTCTATGAATGTCAATAAAATTATATTTGTTTTGTAAAAAAGCTTGAAACTTTAATACAAGGCTCCTGATATATTGTTACAATAGTAGTTGAAAAATTATTAAAATACATAGGCACAATTATTTTTTATGAGCATTTAAAGTTAGATTTTCAACAAAATGTATCAAATTTAAAATGTAATAATTATTTGTAGTTAAAAATGTATAAAATGTTCAACTTTTATAGCTAAGGATTGAAAATTTAAAACAAGGTTCCACGTAAATAGGTTATATTTAAACTACTTTATTTACAATAATATTTGTTAAATACCGAAAATTATGACATATTCTTATAAATGTTATATTTTTATTAGCTGGGCATGTGAATGATTTTTTTTAACTTAGTTCAGTTTATATGCACCAATAACGAATACTTAATTGTTAAAAGTTAATTTAATTATAGGTTATCTTAGTTAAGTTATAAGTTAATACACACTTTTTGTTAACTTTTTATTAAGTTCAAAAAAAGCGTATACAACGCTTATACAACTTAATTTTTTTCCAACCCAAAACTAAATTATAGACTTTAGTGTTTATACTTTGTACATTATTTCCATATAAGTTGGATCGAAATAATATAATTTGTTTAACTTTAAACAATTCTCTGTAAATATTTGTTGACATGATAACGATGACAGTATAGAAAAAGTGAAATGTAATAAAATTAAAAACCAAATAAATTAACTTAACTCATTTCTTAAAACGAAAAATTAAGTCGTTACTTTCACTTAAGTTAAAAAAAAAATCCAGTAAGTTAACAGTTAAGTTAATGCGAATCCAAAAGCTAAGTTAAGTTAGGTTAACTAGCGTAAACTAATAAACTTTTTAGCTTAACTTTAACTTTTTAACTCGTTAATGCCCAACTTTGCAGGAAAGTACCTGCGGCTTGAGTTGTTACGATAAATAACATTAACATATTTCGTCATAGAAAACTATACTTAAATAATAGATACCTACCTATTATTCGATAACTGGAATACATCCACAAAGACAATAATTACTTACTTTTTCTGGGATGACGTAAAAACAACAACATGCTATAAAGAGATATAAGTATATAACAATATATTATACGCATTTTAAAATATTTAAAAATAATTATCATCAGCAATAGATATTAGAAAGTTTTAGTTTAATAAACTTTAATTAATTAGTAGCTCGAATACACCGTTTTTAGTTACATGTGTTCAGTTTTGTGGAAGGTATAGCATACGCGAGTACCTAATTTAAAATATGATAAAATACTTGATTACATATAATACGCATATTAATAATATTATGTATGTACTTAACTATTTTGTTTTGTAGTTAACGTCAGTTAGTATTATACGTATCTATACTCTATAGTCTATACAATTTATTTTATAACTCATTGTCCCTTTTTTTATATTTTGTGCACCCGATAGTTTTTTGTGGGCCATTCTATAAGTCAACAATATACTACCATTAATAACTTATAACATTATAACATTTACAACATTTATAAAAATTAATACTTTGTAGCTTAGGTATAGGCCTAAGAATAATACGCGTAAGTAATTGGTAAGATATTATATGTGCGTAAATCCTAGATGGACGTAATTATGTTATTCATATACTAGGCAGGTAAAATAAATATATTATATTTGTTACCTTCAATCCTTAAAAAAATATCAAGAGCAAATTTTGTTTCAATGTTGGTGTAATACGTACACGGTATACGATCACCAACAAATAACAAGAAGCGGTGCAAAAAAAATGTAGGAATGAACTTTTCAGCTGCCCGGTTTGATTCAGATAAGGTACTGACAAGGTGATTTGTAAAGTATAAAATAATATATAATATAATGCGAATAGGCAATAATTTGTTTTTTAGGGTTTCGTACGGTAAAACGGATATTACTAAGGCTCCGTTGTCCGTCCGTCCGTCCGTCTGTCACCAGGCTGTATAAACCATGAAAGTTAGAAAGTTGAAATTTTCACAGATTATGTATTTGTGTTGCCGCTATAACGAAAAATACTAAAAATCCTAGAATATATAATATATGCAATGTTGCCAACATGTTTATGGTACGGAACCCTTCGCGCGCGAGTCCGACTCGCACTTGTCCGATTTTTTTTACTATCGCTTATCGCACCCCAATGTTCGACGAGCAGTAGATTTGAGATAAATAATACGATAATGTATTGTAAGGCCAGCCAAATAATACAAGCATAATACGTTGTGGTTGTTGATTGTTATTACTCAACCATAATCGGAAATTCGTTCAGAACAATTTATTCAGAAATAAAAATAAAAACGATATTTCACAGCCAATGTTTTTCTTTTACATAGTTATGACTGTAACCTTCTCGGTTCTTTCCCGTCCAAAAAAAGTTTTTACGATGGTTTACATAATATTTTGTAGGACGGGGAATGTAGCGTCCTCTTAACAATGATCAATAAAGTTCTAATTTATTTTAGATGATTATTTATTTACCTTCTTTAATGTTTAATTATTGTGCATTATCGTTTTGTCCTTTCCGAAAAATTAACCCCCTCTCCATTTTGATATTTAGATTCACGCCTGTACACCATTGTACAAAAACATCGTCTACTTGTACAATAAATAATGAGGCTAATGCAATAATAAGTAGCAGGTATAGTAAATAATAATTATTAACAAATATTTTATACTCCAAACCTGTACTTACCTATAATAATTATAATTACCTTCTTGTTACCCATTTTATGTTAAAATCGTATTAGAGGCAATCTTTTAGTTTTGACTTCTTGAATTATATTGAATACAATTTCAATGCGTTCAATTAAATTTACGCGAATTAAAAGTAATATACAATAAGAAGAAGAGAAGAGAAGAGAAAATATCTTTAAGAATGTTCTCTCTCCTACATGGAGCACTATTTAAGATTATGTTCAAACTTCAAATAATTGCCGCCCGCTGATATAATATGAAAATATGAAATATTCTAAATTGCTAACAGGGAATTATAATAATAATATAATATACCTATTAAGAACTATTAAGACTTTTGACTTTTGTGACTTTTGAGTTTTGAGTAGTTTTTGGCATTATATAATATTTACCATTTTACCCCATATAACCTCAAAATTGATATTAATACATGAACGCATGATAAGCTTCAATTTCCTATCCATATCTTTATTATCTATGGAAGATGGAACATATAAATGAATGTTTGTGTGTAGATAAGACCTCTGACAAGAATACAGACTAATTTAAAAATAGTTAAATATGGTTTTTTTTATTCATCTGATATTAGTACGGTTAGGTTAGAATTTTTTATATAATTAAAAAATATAATTCCACCACAGGTGGAATACGACAAACTTGGTATAACTTTGATACTTTAGAGTTAAATCCTACACTTACGTACAAACAGCACGGGGTCCGCGATCTACCACAGGTAGATTGCCTACCTGATAATATACTGCTGCGAATCAGAATTTTTATTCCGGGCAACGGAAAAGTTAAGATGCTTTTTTAAGACCATACACCGAATATTAAATAACGAATTGAACAAAGTTTGAGTCATATAGAGTTGGTGCATTTAACGGGCAACGAAGTGCACGGGATCTACTAGTATAACATAAAAATAACATAATACAAATTAACATAATTTGGGACTTGCAAATATAATGCTGGATAACAACGTACTATGCTGAAAACACTTACTTATTATTCTCCGAAAAATGATGGTTATTTGTATATAGTATATACTGAAGCATCTACTGGGCTAAATCAATATATTTCAAATTCATAATTTTTTTGTATGTAGTACTTAAGGAGTGTCATGTGTTGATACAAATATCTGTTTTTCAAATGGGAACCTTCCCTCTTTTACTGTAAATTATTTAGGTGTCGGGCAAATATATTATGTTATTATATTGCTCTCAACTTTATAGTATTACACTATTATCTACTCTAAAAATAAATTAACCTTATTTAAACTAGAATATTTAAAGAAAATATGTGGATGATTTATTCAGAAGTTTACTGAGAAATAATATAATAGTCAACTAAAATTATTAAAAACCATTTTATTCAAACAATAACAAAATCAAAAATGTATAAAATACCTGAGACGTGTTCATGTATTATAAATTAATATGACAACAACCAACAGTGAGACCATGTATAAGCTAATCAGTTCTAAAATGTGATGGCAAATTAAAGACTACTGCACCATAAATTCCTTTTTCACTTGTTGGCAATGTATCCAAAGTCCACGTGTTGTTATTGGGGTCGTATATTTCTATAGAGTCCAAATGATTTATAGATTCATCAATTCCGCCAATAACATACAACAAACCATTAAATGTGACAACTTCTATAATGAAAATGCAATTTAAACTCAATAAGTTCATTAAAAAGATTTTTTGAAAATTAATTTTTATAGTCACTTGGATTGTATCGGCTTAAGTGCATGTCAGTAATAGGAGACCAAACTTTAGTAATTGGTGAATAGGCCTCAACACTTTTAAGAATCCCTAAACTAGTATTATCATCATTACATTCACCGCCAACAGCATACATTACACCGTCTAAAACTCCTATACCCGGTTGTCGACGACTTGTGAACATTTGTGTGACTGGTGTCCATATGTCAAGGGTGGGGTCATAACATTCAACAGATTTCAAAGTAGCTTTGTTGTATTTATAACCACCTACCTACAAAAATTAATTAAATGAAATGTAAGTATTAAAAACAAAAAATTTAAAAAAAAATTTACCGCGTATATAAGCTTATTGAGTACTCCAATACCGTGGTCCATTCTATCAGTAGACATACGAGATATCATCCGCCATTCTTGAACACTTACGTCAAAAACCTCTGCACAATTAGTAGAATGATATGAAATTCTACCGCCAATCTATCATTTAATATCATATATGTATAAACAACACAAAATTAGTTATAGGTTTAGTAACTTATTGGTATAACTTACAGCATATATACGATCATCTAAGACACCAACTCCAAAACAGCCTCGATCAACTAACATGTCAACTATTGGTTTCCATTGAAGTGATCGTGAAGATAAATCAAGCATTTGAATTGATCTTAAACGTGAATATTTATCACTCAAGGCAAAAACTAAATGATCCTTTATTAAGACTAGACCACATAATTGACACCCCATATTCATTTTTATTGTTGTATACAATAGTTTGGTTGCTGGATCATACCAGTTTGTAGAACACTTCCCAATTCCTGATGAATCACCCATGGCAAGAAGAAACTGCAAAAAAATAAGTAAATATAATGATATTGAAAAGATAATTTGAAATCTGAATTCAATAATACTTTAAGTCCAGTCTGTCTAGGTGAATTACGAATTGTTGGTGGTATAGTAATGTGTGGATGTTTGTTATGGAAATTTAAAGCTTCAATGACAAAATCTTTACCTAAAAATATTTTAATTATTGCATAAGATTATAAATTTACAGTAAAAGAATAATGTTGAAAAAAACTTACATTTAGGATTGTTTTTAATAAGAGGTTCATTAACTACATTTTTTAATATATACTTTTGGGGTGCTAATGACAAACGAACATGTTCCATTAATTTAGGCAAACTATCTTGTCTACAATCTAATTCATGTTTAACCCAATTAATAACACATTCAAATATCTACAACAAATAAATATGATTCAATTAAAATATAACTAAGACTAATTACATTGGTAAATCTTTTTTTTTTGCCTTGACATATTATATAGTTATTTATTTGATAAGCTACTAAATGTTTGAAATGTTGTCGCTACACTGACATTGGTTGTGTCCATCTGAGAAATGCGTAACATAGCAAATTTTAGTTGGTTGAAAAATTAGAGTGAATTAACCTCTTATTAAATTTAAATGTATGATTATTCTTTAGGAAATATTGTAGGCTTTTAATTATATTTTAATTTTCAATCGAAATATGAGTATCTTAAAATTGTAAATTGTTTATACACCTTAAAATGCTAATAACTCGCTTCGAAATTAAAATATAACAAAAAACCTATGAGTTGCCCTAGATAATAATCTTACCTTTAACTTTTAAAAGAGGTCAATTTAATCTAATTTTTAATTTAACGGAGGCGTTTATGTTACGCACTTGTGAGATGAATACACTACCATTATAATTTAATTAAGGTTATTTTTTTTTAGAACAACCACCAATTATACCAAACCAATCAAGCTGAAGAATTAAATACTTAATTTAATTAACAGCAAAACACTTTTGAACTATGCAATCGTTTTCATAATTATTTAGGTATATTTAGGTACCCAACACCCACCCACCTATTGTTAGTATTTGTGAATCATTTGATTCAAATATTTTCCTTACAAACAGCCTAAGTAAATTTAATTCCCATCTTTAATTAAATACAACAATTATGAATTTTAGTGTGTATACTTTTTCTTCAAATGGAACGTTAATGTCAGTACGGGAGATTAGATTAATCACTTCTTCAGAAGACAAAGATAAAAATTCATCAGCTTCAACAATTTTTCTGAAAATCATAACCATAATATTTATAAGATTCATTGACCGTTATTTAATAAAGCTTACAAAAAATGTTTTTTTATGTACTCCGTAGAACTTGACAATAATTCCATACAGTTATAAAATTCAGCAAATTCTTTGATATCAAGGCAATTTGAAGTATTCAATTGTTTTTGTAAAAACTCAACACATACGCCTTTTACATAATCCAATTGAAAGAAAATAGCAGCTGGTAACAAAACCTAAACAAATAAACAATAATAATGAATTAAAATAATTTTGATTATAATCTAAAACAACTAGGCTCATCAATTTTTAAAAATTTCATGGGGTAGGAAAATTTTTATTTTACCTAATGCAACGTTTGCAACTTTGAAATATTTCATTGAATATTTATTTAAAGTTCAAATATAAATAAAATTATTATTATCATCTTTCAGAGCGTTTTTTCTCAGTAACGTGAAATACTGCTAGATTATTTGGTCTTGTGTATATCATCAAAATTGTTTTAGTCGACTTAAAAAAGAAAGTTTAACAGTTCACTCACAACAACAGTGTTCGTACAGCTATATCACTGGTAAAGTTACAAATAAAGAGTAAACCAATGTTGTATAGCCCATCTTTTTTAGATTCTGAGTCAAAAACACCACATAAAAATCCATATTATGTTATAGTTTTATCACCACATCCTTTTATTTGACACATAGCCTATGTCTACTAAAATTTAATTAATTATATTATATACCTACCATTACGTTTTGTTCGGTCACCATTATTTTGCCAGTATAAATAAAATCAATTAACAGTTGTAAAATGTTGGAATCTATATCTCTTATATTTACAACATATTTATCCCCTTCGGCAAAACTGGTGAACATTGCACGGAAATATGAACTAGCTGATATTAAAACCACTTTATGAGCACACACTATTACACCGTCATCTGTTTTTAACTTAATATCACATGACACTTCTTCTCTAAAAACATAAAACACGTTATTATAATTTATTTTGATAGCAGCTAATATGACATACTCAAAATCTCATACTTTCGTAAACATTGTAGGACTTCAAAGAAATTGTGAGTATGACAGGTGTTTATATATATTGCAGGTTTACATCCGTTGGATTTCAGAACTTTCTTCAGGCCACTTTTCCATGGTATAACATGTTTTACAGAATCCATCTCTTTTATGGATATAACACCTTAAAACTATATTAAAAATTATAGATTATTTATATTATTTATGTGAATAGCTACTAAATTCAAGGAGTAAGGACTATTTAAATTTTTGCAGTCGATAGTTATTGTCTATTCCATTGTTCGTCTAAGGTAAGTAATAACATCATGTTATACAGACATGAACTATTTTCTATAATTTTAATATTATGTGTGTTTTTTTCATATTATTAATAACAAATTTGCATATTTATTCTATTTTAATAATCATGAATATTAACATTAAAAATTGAAAATTATCCAGCAAACGAAAACGGAATAAATTAGAATGGTACACAAAACTAAAACCATTCTTCTTCGTTTAAATATCAAATTTCGTCCAAAAATCGGTTATTAGCAGTGTTGGGAATTATCTAGATAAGATTTTTTGAAGTATCTATATAATTATGTAACGATTTATCTAATGTTTAGCTTAGATAAAAAAATGGGCTAATCTAGATAATATAATAGTGCCCCCTACAAAATTATAAAACCAATATTACTAAAATTCTAATATAATATAAATTATTTATAAAATTAGAAGAATATATTTCTTGTTATTATTGCCAACGACAATATTACAATGATACGAGAACCTGCATGCGGGCTTGAACTATACATCGTTCTCTACTAGCCATAATAAGCATATTAAAATTAATTAGTTATAGGTTTATTTCCCCATTCATTTTAAAAATAAATTAAAATGAACTTAGAACTGTATTTCAAAGACTCAATTTGTTGTTATTATAAATATTATGTCATTATATTGGTATAAATCTAATACCTACTACAAAAATACTAAAAAGCAATAAAAATAAGTGTAAAAAAATGATATTTATCTATATATTTATATAGATAAATGTATTGTTGTATTTACAGGGGTGGATTTGTGAATTTTATCGGCCCGGGAAATATGGATCAAACCGGCCCTGCACCGCAAATATAAACCACCACCCCCCCCCCCCCCCACCGCCAATGGTCATAATTTTACTCGAATTTCAAAATTTGTTTAGTTTTACCCCTAAATTAGGGGAAATTAGAGTAAATTAAAGCTACAATAGTTTTGGGTTAGTCAGATAAGGTAGTTGTTCAGACTGTCCTAACTTAAACTTGAAGTTTAATCTTATTACATTTTAGATTCTGAACGGAGCGATAAATGTATTTATTTTACAATGATGTGTGTTTTTTTTTTTTTAATTTTTAATTCCTTTTAGATTCTGAGCAAAATGATGAATGTATTAATTTTACAATGATGCGTTTTTTTTAATTTATTTTTTTTTTTATTGTGTCTGTCATCACCTTTTAGGACAGTAAAAGTGCTTGGATTTTCTTCATCAGTAACTTTTCTGATAAAAAGAATATAGTTGGTACTTTGGGGGTTCTAAAGTAAAAATGTCACAGTAGTTTTCAAAAGCGACATGAAAAACAAAAGAAAAATTAGGGAAAAACGGGAATTTTTACGCACAATCTGTTTTCGAGAAAATCGAGTTTTCGGGTTTTTGGTGCAACTCTAAAACAAATAACCGTAGGTAAATGGAATTTTGACTGAATGTTTATATTAGCATTTTCTATACACCATAACATTTTCCAAATGTTTTGACTTATTTTGAGCTGTTTACGGACATTTTATGTTTCCATTTTTTTTAATTTTTTTTTTCTATAAATACCAAAACAATTTTATTTGTTGGTTAATAAAGCTTGAAAAATTAATACAAGGCTCCTACTATATTGTTACAATGACATTTGAAAAATATTAAAAATCCTTAGTCACAGTTTTTTTTATAGGCATTTTAAGTTCAAATATTGACAAAATAAGTGAAAATGACGAAAATTTGCAAATTATTTTGATTTAGCAATTCATAAAAAATGTTCTTTTTAAATCTAAGATTTGAAAATGCAAAACAAGATTACTCATAAGTTTTGCTACCTTTGTCAAAAAAAATTGTCTACAAGAAAGTCATATTAAAGTTTTACGAGCGTTTGAAATTTATATTTTTATAACATTTGATATTTATTAGATTTCTTATGATGTAACGAATTTCTTATTTTGTTGTAATTAAAAAACGAATGACTGTAGATACTAAAAAATTGTACTGAATGTTTTGACACCAATACACCATACAATTTTGAAAATAATTTGACTCTTTATGCTTAATTTATAAAAATATAATTTTTTTTTTGTAACTATAATAAAATAATGATAGTAGCCAGGCTGTCCCTCACAAAGATTCCCGATTTCCCGATAGGCCAATCCACCCCTGTGTATTCATCTTTATCTAGATAAATTACATTTATGTTGTCTTTATTTTTATCTAGATAATATTTTGTTAAAATTATCTTATCGTATCTAGATAATTTTTTAGTTATCTATTCCCAACACTGGTAATTAGCAAAGTTTACTGAAATGGAATATTACATTTTAGAGCGTCTGCATTTAAGTAATAAAGCTTTAAAATTTAATTCAAGGTTCATCATAAATTGTTTTAAATAGCAGTTCAGAAATATTAAAAATACATAAACAGAATTATTTTTTAAATGTATTTAAAGTTTAAATTTTGAAAACATTTATCAAATTTTAAATTTCGAAATGGTTTTGTGAATACAAATTTATAAAGTGTTCAAATATAGCTAAGGATTGAAAATTTAAAACAAGCTCCACATAATAGGTTATTCTGTAACCGAAAAACCTCAAAAATATAAAATACAGTTTTTTTTTAGTTATTTTATGTTCAAATTCTGACGAAATGACATATTAAATAACCGAAAACAATGGTTTTAGTTATTTTGTTGCAATTGTATAATATTAATTCAACTTACCGGATACCATATTAATAATAAGTATAATAACAATATAAATATTATAATATAAAGTATCCACACTGAATCGTTTCTCATATACAATGATATTATATTATCGTTGAATTCAAATTTAATACCATCCATTATACAGTGACCCACTAGAAATCTTCTGTAAAGAGGAGCGACATCTGACTTACCCGTTTTTTTTTTGTTTTTAATGTTTTTTTAAATTAAATGTTTTATATTTTACTTTTTATGACCAATTTGTGGATATTAGAAGCTGTTTTTAATTATTTACAATTGAAATTTACTATCACACATATTTAAAAATAATATTTTGTACATTGTCAGCACTCGGTTGAATATGTGTAGAAAAACACCTATAATTAATAATGCATATAGTAAATAACTGAATTTATGACAGTTTCTGATGAGAATTAATAAGTATTTTTACGTTGATTTTGTACTCCCTCGATCTGCCATTTGTAAACCATAATATCAATGACATATTGACACATTATAATATTATACTTAGCGATAGCACATTCCAACAATAATATAATATAAGATTATCCACGCATCATTTTACTATTTGATAGCTATATTATAATTTTATTAGGATTTATGAACCTATGTATTACAAAATACACTATAATATAGTTACGAAACATAAATGCTTGGCACATACCTATTCAATTTTATCCTTTATTCATATTTCAATCTTACCTAAGTAATAGTTGTTATAGTATATGTACATATATTATTTATATACACATAATATTAGTATGATGACACACTTTACCCGATTATTCAAATGTCAATCAACTAGATGTCCAAATTTCCGAACTAGGAAAAAAGTATTTTAATCGTAATTGTAATTTGACATAATATCACGTAATCTTAAATATTATTGTAGATTTAATATCCACTTTAAATTGTTTGTCTTGTAAAGAAATTAGACCACGGCAATTAGTAAACTATTTATCACCACTCGCGCATGTTTAAAACAATATTTCAAACGTTTATTTAATTAGTAAAAATAATTTACGATTAAATGAGCGGAGTGGTGGACAGTTTTTATTTTTTTTTTCCTATAAGTGAAATAAATAAATATTTTCAAAATATTAACAGTGCCTGGATAATTTAATTTATAACCCGTCGACGACGATAGTAATAACTAATAAACTTTTAAGACTTACCAAGACTAAAATATTATGCTGTTCAAATGATTGATGTTATTAATTGCAAAGAGTAAATACTGCGTAGTATTCGTAGTTACCAATGACGCGGCACAAGCACAACTGCTAACTTCCTTTATGTTTAGACTGCTGACAAGACGAGTATTGCACCGAATAATGTAGCCATCGGATTGCGAAACGCCGAACGCCTACCATTTCAACAGCAGGTCACTTAGACCAGTGGTTCTCAACCTTTTGGTGTCACGGATCACCTAGATGGCTTTAAAGTATGTTTCCACTTCACTGGAAGTATAATTTTTTTCCTATATAATACGGACCGGTACATTTTTTTTATTACGGACCGGCGGTTGAGAACCACTGGCTTAGACATTACTTATACGGTTTATATTCACAAATCTAAATACATGGGACACGTATAATTTTCAAATAATGTCATATAAAATGTTGCTCCGAGAGCCGTACGCTTTAATACTCCATTTTTAACAATAACAATAATAATATGATTATAACAACTGTCATAAATAACGTAATATTTCATCATGTTTTCCCATGTCTCAGAATGCATAATATTATGGCGACTACCTATCAAGATTCATGATTCATACCATATTATATTATTATGATTTATATTAAGTATTCGCGTTCCGTATAATTAGTTCAGTAGTTTATACGCTGTGATAAATAGTAACACTATAATATATTTGTGATCCGAACAATTTTAGTATTATAAAAAGGTGGATAAGTGGATGTCGCTCTGCTGTATTGTAGGTAACAAGTGGGTCACTGTAATGGATGGTGTTAAATTTGAATTCAATGATATAATATCATTGTATAAGAAAAACGATTCTGAGCGAAAACGGTCAGTCAGCCTATGATATTACCAAGTATATTTGATGATATTATTTTGACTAAAGTAATTTATATATAACCTATTTACGTGGAGCCTTGTTTTAAATTTTCAATCCTTAGCCATAAAAGTTAAACATTTTATACATTTTTAACTACAAAATAATTAATAAATTATAAATTTGATAAATGTTGTCAAAATTTGAACTTTAAATGCTTATAAAAAAAAATTGTGCATATGTATTTTTAATATTATTCAACTGCTACTTGAATGATATATCAGGAGCCTTCTATTAAATTTGCAAGCTTTTTTTACTCAACAGATAAAATTGTATTGATATTTATAGAAAAAAAAAACTAAAAAAACTGAAAACTGACAATGTCCGTAAACAGCTCAAAAAGAGTCAAAATATTTTCAACATTTTATGGTGTATAGAAAATGCTAATATAAACATTCAGTGAAATTTTCAAGTATCTACAGTCATTCGTTTTTTAATTACAATAAAATAAGAAAATTGTTACATGAGAAATCAAGTGAATATCAAATGTTGTAAAAATATAAATTTCAGACGCTCATAAAAATTTAATTTAAGTTTCTTGTAGACATATTTTTTTGATAAAGGTAGACAAACTTATGATTAATTCTATATTACATTTTCAAAATTTTTATGAATTCTCAACGCAAAATAATTTGCTAATTTTCGTGATTTTTCCGTATTTTGTCAAAATTTGAACTTTAAATGCTTATAAATAAAAACTGTGACTAAAGATTTTTAATTTTTTTTATCTGCCTTTGAAACAATAACCTAGGAGCATTCTATTAAATTTTCAAGCTTTTTTACTCAACAGATAAAATTGTATTGATATTTATGGAAAAAAAAACTAAAAAAATTGAAAACTGTCAATGTCCGTCAACAGCTCAAAAAGAGTCAAAATATTTGGAAAATGTTATGGTGTATAGGAAATGCAATTATAAACATTCAGTCAAAATGTCATGTCCCTACAGTCATTTGTTTTAGAGTTACACCAAAAACCAAAATCGATTTTCTCAAAAACAGATTTTGCGTAAAAATTCCCGTTTTTCCTTAATTTTTCTTTTGTTTTTCACGTCGCTTTTGAAAACAACTGGAAAATTTTTACTTTTGACCCCCCAAAGTACCAACTAGATTCACTTTCCTATCAGAAAAGTTACTGTTGAAGAAAATCCAAGCACTTTACCGTCCTTAAAGGTGATGACAGACACAAAAAAAAAATTAAAATTAAAAAATAAAAAATGAAAAAATAAAAAAAACACACATCATTGTAAAATCAATACATTCATCGCTTCGCTCAGAATCGAAAATAAATAATATGTAATTTAGGGCACTTACATCGGTTTTTTTGATCGTTTTTGTGAAACTATAAATTATATTAATTCATTTTTGTAGGGTAAATATATCGATCTAATAGCAGTTGAAAAATATTAAAAATACATATGTACAATTTTTTTTTATAATAATTTAAAGTTCAAATTTTGACAACATTTATCAAATTTATAATTTATGAATTATTTTGTAGTTAAAAATGTATAAAATGTTTAACTTTTATGGCTAAGGATTGAAAATTTAAAACAAGGCTCCACGTAAATAGGTTATATATAAATTACTTTATTCACAATAATATCATCAAATATACTTGGTAATATCATAGGCTGACTGACCGTTTTCGCTCAGAATCGTTTTTCTTATACAATGATATTATATCATTGAATTCAAATTTAACACCACCCATTACAGCGACCCACTTGTAACCTACTGTACAGCAGAGCGACATCCACTTATCCACCTTTTCAGAGTTTACTTTATGATAATATTTGAGTAGGTATTACAATAGGTAGTTATAGTAATAATTATACTTCAATATTTATTTTTAATTATAGGTAGTATAGGTTTAACAATAGGTAGTCTCATATTCTTACTTCCGCTGTCTGGAATTCGTAATCACTAATTAATAAGTACGGTGTGTATATTTATAACGCATTTTTTTTGTGGGAGATAGTCATAATAGTCATACTTATATTATAATAAATAATAATAGGTAATTGTTTCAATTAATTTGAATATTTATTTTATATGATTAGGTACTTGAATTTATTATTGCTGGATGATGCATATTTTGAAGTTTGATGTACCTACCATCTGAAAATATTAGAATGCCCGTAGTAATTATATTAGAAAAATGATTGAACAATGAATATAAATGAAAGAGTTATCCACTATCCAGTAGGTCAGTGATGGAATGCCGTCTATGATTGCCGCCGATCGCAAAATTATAATAATTTTATTTATTCATTATTGTCATTTCTATAATGTCAGTAATCCATATTAGGAACAACTTTGGTTTGGTTCATAATCGGCACATAATCTATTCTCATTTCTCAGAAGCGTCAGTCGTCGCCGATAACCGACCCACGACCGAACGCACGAGACAGTTATTGTTAAATTAACTTTTTAGCGTGGTGGGGGAATTAGCGGCCGCCGTCATAACGGCGAGTAGGTGGCAACTGGCAGCACATGATGGCAATGAAAAATCAAATCCAACGACGTAAACATGCTGTAGAAAAACAAACGAAAAGCCATTAAAAAGTCGTTTTAGAGTAAATATACCTATAATAAATTGTATAGAGAATAATATTTCGGAGGGAACCTCATTGGGGTTTTGTATTAATCTAAATATACAGCTCGATATTAAAGGGACAAAAACCTTTTTTTTTTACATTTTTTAAATAACTGTGACTTTTTTATTAATTGATATTTCGAAAAACGCCGATGAGGTTCCCTCCTAAATATTGTTCTCTGTAAATTTCATTATGAGTATTTTTACTATAAAACCACTTTTTGATGCCATTTCGTTTGTTTTTCGTAGACGTGTTTTTACCGCTGAAAATGACCAGTGTAGCGTCCTCTTAATATAATTATTTTATTATAATATATAAGTATATAACACTAATTAGTAATTAGGTTCAACACACAAATCTAAATAATACAATTATTTTAACATTATAAACTATTTTCAATTCATTCAAATTATTATTTTAATAATTTGTATTACTAAAGAATACAGAAATGTATTATTTTAAAAATTAAAAAAAAAAAAAAATCAGAAACTTGCCTGTTTGGGCTGTATGGCAATCAGTCAAAAATGTTGAATTGTAGATTGAAGACAACAACTAAACAGTCTAAACCCGACGAAGAATTTCAAATGAATGAAATAAACTACGAATAATAATACTAGGTTAATAATAATATAATCGTCGATAATTATTATTAATCCAAGCAATATTTATAAATAACTTTATTAATTTATTTATTTATTTTCTTTTGTTTTTCACGTCACTTTTGAAAACTACTGGGAAGTTTTTACTTTTGACCCCCCAAAGTACCAACTAAATTCACTTTCCTATCAGAAAAGATACTGTTGAAGAAAATCTAAACATTTTTACTGTCCTAAAAGGTGATGACCGACACAAAAATAAAAGTAAAAATAAAAAAAGGTGGGCAAGTGGATGTCACCCTGCTGTACAGTAGGTTACAAGTAGGTCACTGTAATGGATGGCGTTAAATTTGAATTTAATGATATAATATCATTGTATAAGAAAAACGATTCTGAGCGAAAACGGTCAGTCAGCATATGATATTACCAAGTATATTTGATGATATTATTGTGAATAAAGTAATTTATATATTTACCTATTTACACAGAACCTTGTTTTGAAATTTAATCCTTAGCTTTAAATGTTGAGCATTTTATAAATTTTTAACAACAAAATAATTATTACATTTTAAATTTGATACATTTTGTCAAAACTTAAACTTTAAATGCTTATAAAAAAAAATTGTGCCTATATATTATTAATATTTTTCAACTGCTATTAGAACGATGTATCAGGAGCCTTGTATTAATTTTTCAAGCTCAGAATCTAAAATGTATTCGAATCTTACTTATATGGAAATACTGTATTAAGTATAAACACTATAGCTTATAATTTAGTTTTGGGTTCGAAAAAAATTAAGTACGCTAACGTTGTATAAGCAAATTAACTTTTCACTCAACAAAAATTTAACAAAAAATGTGTATTAATACTTTTAACCTAACTGAGTTAACCTGTAGTTAAATTAACTTTTAACTTTTTGTTATTGGTGCATATTAGACAACTTAACTGAGTTAAGAAAAAATCATTTATTTACCCACCCTTGCATCTAGGCACTAAAATTTACTGACTTTGACTTAAAGGAGAACAAAACACAATAAATAAGTTTTTTTTAGATTCTGAGTGAAGCGATGAATGTATTGATTTTATAATGATGTGTGTTTTTTTTGTGTCTGTCATCACCTTTTAGGACAGTAAAAGTGCTTGGATTTTCTTCAACAGTAATTTATCTGATAGGAAAGTGAATCTAGTTGGTACTTTGGGAGGGTCAAATTTCCAAATTGTAGTTTTCAAAAGCGACGTGAAAAATAAAAGAAAAATTAAGGAAAAACGGGAATTTTTACGCAAAATTGTTTTTGAGAAAATCGATTTTGGTTTTTGGTGCAACTCTAAAACAAATGACCGTAGGTACATGAAATGTTGACTGAATGTTTATATTAGCATTTTGTATATACCATAACACTTTCAAACATTTTGACTTATTTTGAGCTGTATTTACGGACATTTTCAGTTTTCATTTTTTTAGTTTTTTTTTTCTATAAATATCAATTCAATTTTATTTGTTGGTTAAAAAAGCTTGAAAATTTATTAGAAGGCTCCTAGGTTATTGTTTCAAAGGCAGATGAAAAAAATTAAAAATTCATAGTCACAATAATTAGTTTGTACGAGTTTCATGCAATATAACAATATTAACATTTTATAACTTTTAACTACAAAATAATATGCACATTTTTGTAAATTTTACGTATTTTGACAAAATTGGAACTTTAAATGCTAATAAAAAAATTGTGACTATGTATTTTTAATATTTTTCGACTGCCATTGTAACAATAAAATAGGAGCTTTGTATAACATTTTCAAGCCTTTTACTGAATAAATGCGTATCACATGCCAGTTATGATAACTGCAAGTTACTTAGTGATACTTTCAATGGTGATTTGTTGAAAATACATTTATAATCAAATTACTGACCTAATAGAACTGAGCGGAAAAGAGAACAGTCATAGTTGATTAAAATAATATTACTAAAAACTGGTTTTTGTCCATTTTACCTATTTTATCAACAAAAAAAAACGATTAAAAGAGATTAATGAAAATAAAAAGTAATATAAAAAAAATACAGTTTTTAACTTTTTTGCCAAAAAACAAAATAAAATATTTTTAGTCCTTGTCTAATCTAATAAAAGAAAACGGATTTATGGTATATTTATTATCTCAGGAGATATCGCAATGGGCAAATCCGGTAGACTCTGTATATAGTTCAGTGATACTGTACAGTAAGGTGTCGACTGTTGAGTGTAACTTATCTTTGATCAAGTTAGTTGAACTCACTATAGTCTGTAATGGATCATGGATGTGTTAAATTGTGGATTAAATCATTGGGTAAAAAATATACAGTGCTGAGACAGATAAGCCTATATTATTAAGTATATATTATCATTACTATTTTCCAATAATAAATTAAGATTTGAATTTAGGTAGTTGTGTTGATGTGTATTATTTGTTCTCATAACAAGTCTATCGTAAAATTGAATATAATAATATATAAAAACAAGCCATCGGGAAAAAGACCAATAGTCAGGTCTCAGCAGAAAGGTCTCAATACTATGGGAAGAGATTTGAAGAATATCAAGACTCAGAAAATGAACTTAGCTCAACAAAACATAAGAAGGTTAATAATTACAAGAGTGCATAATAATATATAATATAATTTACATAAATGTACTGTAAGTAATCAGTAGTTTCGATCACAAAGTACAGATTAACGGAAGTCATTTGAACATTTTTTAGAATTTAATTTTTAATACATTTACTGTAGATTAGTATATGACTTATTATAGGTTTTAATGAACTGTCTTCTATAGATAATTAAAAATACAGTTATATTTGAATTGATACAGAATTATTGCGTATTCTATTTTATAAATTAATTAATAAAATAAACATTGAAAATACGTACTTAGTTTTTCTAAAAAATAAAGAGTATTGATTAAATACATTAAAAAAGAGCTGGTAGATACATTATTTTTACTAACTTAATTGTTTGCATCAAACGTTGTTCAATATTATAATATTTCAGTAAGTTTTTTATTTAAATGAACAAAAAACATTTAAATGATTCCATTTCGTAGTAATGTCAAGGCATTTTCTTAATAATAAGTATATGAGTCATTGGAAATTTATGATTGCTCTTCCTCTGGAGAAGTTTAAAATTTACAGAATACAACATTTAATTTGGTGGTATAAATTTATTACATGCTCGAACCCGGAGCAAAGTTCAAGAAAAGGGGCAACAACACGCGTACATTTTTTTAAATGTTTACCTTCACATTTCACCTCTGTCATATTGGCCATATTGATAATAGGTATCAATTAATTGTTCATTAAATGTTATGAATTATGACATTTGTAAAGTAATAAAATATTACTAGCACTAAACAGCTGATGAACGAGAATTAGTTTTTACAAATAAAATATCAGATTATTTTATATTTTCTCCACAGTCATAAAGAATCTCTATAGGTGTTACCTTAGACCACACATTGTTTTTAACTAATATATCATATTATGGTAGATTAAAAAGTAAGAAATGGTAAAAACGCTGTTATACAAACATAGATTATCATAAAATAAAAATAATTGATTTAAATTTTTAATTAATTCTGAAATATTATATAAATCATTACTGATAATAATTGTAGTCAAAATAAAAACTACAACACAAATATAATCATTGTAAATCAATAAATTAATCCTTACCGTATGCTGCTTCTATATCTTCTGTATTCGCTGGAATAATCCAGACTGAAATTACTATACATGTAAGCGTTATTAAATACTGCTTAAAGATTTTATCAAACGAAGTAAATATAGGTACTTATTTTAGATACGGGCCGTCGGACGGTGTAACGTGTACAACATGACATATACTATTTAAAATATTAAACACAGAATTAATAATTGCCTATAGTATACCCTATACTACTATAACATGGCACTAACACTAATTGGAATCTTAAAAATCCCCTTGCTGGAAACCTACTAAACTTGTTAATCAATCAAAAATCTCGTATTCAGCCCAAAAACATATTTATGTTAAAAAAAAATAATTATAATAATTTGTAATAACAATGGTGTTGCCGCCGCAACATAACAAAATATAAGCATTAAGCATATATATAGGATATCGGCCACGAGGGAACAGCTGGTCACACACACACACACACACACACACAATCACCGTTGATATTATTGTTTTATTTTTGCATAATATATTATTCAAATGTGTCCAGTGAGTTATTATGTAATAGTACCTATAATATTATTATACATAATTATTTTGACTATCACCGCGTTATCGCACGTCGCCGAGCTGGCTCCGCGAACATTATTAACACGGCCGCCGTGATATTTTGTATCGTATCGTACGTCATTCAGCGAACACCGGTGTGTGCAAAATAATTATAATAATCCGTTTTTGCTCTAATAGTAAAGTGTCGATATTATAGATTTTCGTCGTAACGGTGACGAGACACGAGTCTACTATACGTCTGTTCGTATATTATATTATTTTATTGTTGTGAGCCATAAGGGCAATACTCATTACATTATTATTTTTGTCATTTGCGTGTATTGTACCCATATCATAGCACAGGACCAGCTAGCTAGTCTGCGCTCCACAAACTGTGAGTTTTTTCATTATTTTTATTATTATTTATTTATTATACACATTTAACTGTTAGGCCAAAAGGGCTATAGATATTATATATTTATATATTATTATTAATTTGTTGGCCAGAAGGGCCGCATATTATTTTATACGAGCTTCAGCTCAAATAGCTGCGTCAATATATTATTATTATTTTGGTTGGCCATAAGGGCCGGTCATTTATCATTGTTATTTTTTATTATTATACACTGTTGGACCAGAAGGGTCACATTATTTTTATAGCGGTTCAAATAGCTTTTTTATATTATCATGGTATTATTATTATTTCGGTTGGACCAGAGGGGCCATTCAATAGGTATTATATTTTTTATACATTTGTGTTACGGTGAGTTTTATTATGTAATTTGTACTGCCATTATTTAAATTTGTGTATTATACAGCAACTTAGCTATCAGGAACCGTGTTACCATTTTTTTATTGCCTATTTGTTTAATTGTATACACACATACACATATTCATACACAAATACGCATAATTACACAACACGCACTACATAGCCGACAGTAATATTGCTAGGCGATCCCGACCACTACTGCTCGAGCTATTACACCATTGCACACCAGCTTGTTCTCCTTATTTCTAGGACTTAAGTGTTAGCGGTGTAAAGGCCCTAAGTTGGTGTCCGGGCGCGCGTATCATTATTGTACGTTCCCGGCCCGCACAAATGGTGTTAGCCTATAGGTAATAATATGGACATGTTTTCATACCTACATAATAATATCAACCAAAAACAGAGATAATACGATTTTAGTAGAAAAAAAAATGAAAATAAAAAGATTATAATATACTCAAAAGTACCTATAGGCCGCGCGCGCATCGTCGCGGTGGTAGGAAAAACCGTCCTCTGCCCAGTCGTCGGCCAACGAAGTAGTCGAGAACTCCATTTTTCAGTGCACACGGCGTCTCGTCGTAATTCCAAAGCAGTAGTCTCATTCTTTACTCTTTGTCAGTAACTTTGTTAACTTGAACTGCATATTATTATATTATTATTGTCTTGGTAAGTTTTAAACCTTTATTACTTTCGTTGTAGGTAATCGCTGCGTAAATTGACATAATATTCGAGGTTATATATTTAAGTGCCTATATCTACTAACTCGTTGTTTCAAAGAGCATTATATCTCATGAAAATTATTACAAACATAATTAAAATATATTAATTATTTATGTTGCTGATAAATGTTTATAACTCATATTTAAAAATATAATTTGTTTTGTGAAGACTTGAAACCATGTAAGTAAAATATTTTCAAAAACATTAATACTTTTTGAGTAATGAGTATCCTACGCTAAATGAATCACCCGGAATATTTCATACTATGTCATTCCGTAAATGTATATTTTTGTGCATATTTAGGTAAATATATTATACTTAGAATATTTCTTATCTGTTTTAATGTATTTGGCATGAGTACTATAAAAAGGGACATGACTCGTAAACGCGTCGCCAGTGTTGATTGCATTGGTATATTTTATAGAAGTAGTACGAAATAAATCCAAATCCACTATGCTAGGTGTACATGGGTGACTAAGATAACAATATAACTTCATAATAAATAATATTACACAAATGTAAGGGCCCCTTATAACATATTATATTGTATTGTGGTACCAAAATAAGCCACAGAGCAGTAGAATATTATTTTACCGCAAAGAAAAGACAAGTCTTATCAGCGTTGTCTTATGTTACTATCTATGTCGAAATAGTTTCAAAACGGAGTTTATTTTCCAAGTCACCGATCGTTTAGCCACGAACAACTAATCTGAACGTTTAGGTATACAATACACGAACAAATTCTTAGCTATTTAAATATCTTTAAGTATGTGACCGATGACTAATATAATAATATTAGGATTGTAAGAGCCTACTGTAGTATGACACATGGTAATACTGAACACCTACTACGCTCTACTCTCTGGCTAATGACACTCTCTAAAATAAATCAGAAAAGCACTGTTAACTTGTGAGGTAGATACGAAAAATGGCACATGCTTGTCGATTCCACGTTTGCTTCTTCTAAGTTGGAATGACTCAATTAATACTACATTATGATATGTACTGTGGCGCTATTCTTAGAACGTCATTGACACGCAATATAGTGTACTTAAACGCAGGGCATGAAACCGATTGAAAAAAATTCGGTTACGGTATGAATTTTGTAAACCAGTTTTTAATTTTAGATTCTGAGCGATTTGATTTTACAATGTGTTTTTATTTTTGTGTCTTTCATCACCTTTTAGGACAGTAAAAGTGCTTGGATTTTCTTCAACAGTAACTTTTCTGATAGGAAAGTGAATCTAATTGGTACTTTAGGGGGTCAAAATTAAAAATTTCCCAGTAGTTTTCAAAAGCGACGTGAAAAATAAAAGAAAAGTTAAGAAAAAACGGGAAGTTTTACGCAAAATCTGTTTTCGAGAAAATCGATTTTGGTTTTTGGTGCAACTCTAAAACAGATGACCGTAGGGACATGAAATTTTGACTGAATGTTTATAATAGCATTTTCTATACACCATACAACTTTGAAAATATTTTGACTCTTTTTTAAATGCTTACGGACATTGTCAGTTTTAAATTTTTTAGTTTTTTTTTCTATAAATATAAATAAAATTTTATCTGTTGATTAAAAAAGCTTGAAAATTTAATAGAATGCTCCTAGGTTATTGTTTCAAAGGCAGATGAAAAAAATTAAAAGTACTTAGTCACAGTTTTTATATATAAGCATTTAAAGTTCAAATTTTGACAAAATACGGAAAATCACGAAAATTAGCAAATTATTTTGATTTGAGAATTCATAAAAATTTTTATTTTTAAATCTAAGATTTTAAAATGTAACATAAGATTACTCATAAGTTTGTTTCCCTTTATCAAAAAAAAAAATGCCTACAAGAAACTTAAATTAAATTTTTATGAGCGTCTGAAATTTATATTTTTACAACATTTAATATTCACTCAATTTCTCATGTAACAATTTTCTTATTTTATTGTAATTAAAAAACGAATGACTGTAGATACTTTTTCATTGAATGTTTGTATTAGCATTTTCTATACACCATAAAATTTTGAAAATATTTTGACTCTTTTTGAGCTGTTTACGGACATTGTCAGTTTTCAATTTGTTTAGTTTTTTTCTCTATAAATATCAATAAAATTTTATATGTTGGGTAAAAAAGCGTGAAAATTTAATATAAGGCTCCTGATATATCGTTCTAATAGTAGTTGAAAAATATTAAAAATAAATATGCACGATTTTTTTTGATAAGCATTTAAAGTTCAAATTTTGACAACATTTATCAAATTTATAATTTATTAATTATTTTGTAGTTAAAAATGTATAAAATGTTTAACTTTTATGGCTAAGGATTGAAAATTTAAAACAAGGCTCCACGTAAATAGGTTATATATAAATTACTTTAGTCACAATAATATCATCAAATATACTTGGTAATATCATAGGCTGACTGACCGTTTTCGCTCAGAATCGTTTTTCTTATACAATAATATTATATCATTGAATTCAAATTTAACACCATCCATTACAGTGACCCACTTGTAACCTACTGTACAGCAGAGTGACATCCACTTATCCACCTGTTTTAGATTTAATTTTCAATTTTTCAATACCAGTAATAGGAAGTTTTGGGTTTGATTTTGTGTTCTGGTTTCCAATTTTTTTCGGTTCCGGTTTTAAATTATAATAACAGTTTCCAATTTTATCTGCTTTTGTTTTTGATTTTGTTTTCAGTTTCAGTTTTTAAACAGTTTATACCGGTTTCTAAAATCGATTTCAAGGCCTGGACTATTTACGTTTGTTCTTAGTTTATTAATTTATTTTAATCGCGGAATCTTGATTCAAATCGCCAAGTCTGGGCATTAACGAGTTAATAAGTTAAAGTTAAGTTAAAAAGTAAAGTTACTTTTAACTAAGTTAATCAACGAGTTACTTTTTTTTTAGAAGTAACTTCTGACTTAACGAGTTACATTTTTTCCCATGTTATTCAGTAACTTACAAGTTAATTAATTTTACTGTCACGTTAAATTATTTTTTTTCCTAAACCACAAATTTAAAATTAATTTTATAAAAAAAAAATCCGAAATATTAAATATATTAACTAGTAAATAATAATGCTTAATAATAGTTAATACTTATTAGATTGCATATTCACGGAAAATATTATATTACTATATTATAAACAGAAATGCGTTATTAATAAAATAAAAATAAAACAATTTACTTAGTATCCCATATACGTTTATAATGTTTGTAGACTCATTAGTTGTAATTACCTACCCAATCATTATTAATATTATTACTTATTATTAAGGCTCGGATTTTAAAGCTTATTTAATAACAAAAAAAACACAAAATTGATTTAAAAAAGCATATTAAGAAAAAGCACGACCAAAAATTAACATTAATTAGTTATAAAACTGAATAAAAATTGAAAAAGTAATTTAAATTAAAAAAAAAGAATTCACTACCATGTATCTGACAAGATTTTCGTGTATTTTAACAGCTTGCACATGCTATTGTAGGTACATTATATTTTTTTTCATATGACACTTTTATTTCACAAAATTTGCAATATAAAATCGATCCATCTGTTTGAAAAAATTTTTCATCAACTTCTAACACTAATTTTTTTAAAAATGAATTTGTTTTAGCCTTAGATATTTTTATAAATTACAACACTATAAAAATGAAATTTTGAATTGGTCCATAACGATGTTAACGATGCTATGTAGGTGCTATAGCTGATAAGCTATCCACCTGTCGTAGATATGGATAATCTACAATAAAATCTATATTTATATTATACATAGATATAAAATCAAGCCAATAACAAAAACTATAATAATCCAATACAACCATTTAGTCCGTATTCCGGGTTTTCACATTTCTTATTAATTAAACAAACATTTTTTTAAGTGAAAACTCTCACTTCGAATTCCACAGTTAGAATAACTGAAAAAAGCAAAAAATAAAATCGTTTATTTGGAATCAGAATTACGTGAAACAAATTTTTGTATAAAAATTAGATTTCTATTTTATATATATAAAAAGAAGCATTTGCTTTAAAATCCGAGCCCTACTTATTATTATATTTGTATTCATTCATAGAATTACAGCGTTAACTTGGCCCGTCAATGTAAATAATTCAAACCGTAGCGTGTAGCGTTGTAGCATGGTAGTTCATCGTATTTAGGTACTATTTACCTAATTAAATAAATACCCGGGAGACGCTGGTTCATTTTTATTTTTTAATAAACCACCCAATAAGTGCGGGTTATAATCGATTTTAATAGTGGAGTAGTGGACATAAAGTCATAAACAAAATATAGTCTGTCGAGTCTCGACTGTGTTACGTATCGTCGATATTATATATTGTGTAACCAATTAATTATATTCTAATAAATAATAATGAATTTGATTATTATAATATTAAGTATAGTTGTGGGCCATTTACGTTAGTAAATACATAAAAATAGTTTAATTATTTTATTGGATTTCATCATTGATTAAAGTATAATATTATACAAATATAAGTACATGCAATAACTAATTGTATTACAAACATTGGTTTAAAAATTGTAAGACGTTTATATTATGTTATTTGTTAGCTTTAAAAAAAGGTAGGTAGGTATAATTATTATTCTTGTATTAGAAAAAAGTAACTTATTTAATCAAGTTAAATTACTTTTATTTTTTAATGAACTTATAACTTTTACAAGTTAAAAAATAGGTAACTTTTAACTTTAAACTTAATTTACATTTTTATACATTAACTTAACTTAAAGAGTTAAAAAAAAATAGTTAACTTACCCAGCCATGCCGGAATCACATTTTGTGTATAGTAAATTTTCCAAAATGTACAAGATATCAAAGATTTTCAAAAAAATATTGTTTTTTTAAAATTATATATTAAATTATATATTTATTACAAATACTTACATGTAAGTGCCCTTTGATATAACGTGTAAAATTAATAAATAAAATATCATTCGGCTAAAATTGTTGATTGTACATTTCAGCCATTCGAGTACGTGCGTGAATTTGGCCCCGCCATGTTATGATAATTACAACGAAGTTATACCAACATTTTGCAACTAATTTGCTTCTTTAGGCAACCTTCGTGAAAAAATTTGCAACCTCGTGGTTACGCCGCAATCAAATTTCTAAGTTGGTGGGGCCAAATTCACGCATAGCCCCACCACATCGTCCTATCGACCTCAAACCTTTTTCATTATTTAGTAACTAATTTGTAATTTAGGTAACCTTCGTGAATAAATTTGCAACCTCGTGGTTATGCCGGAATCGAATTCCTAAGTTTGACGTTCGTAAATTTGACACCCCCATTTTTTTCAAACTTGGCTTTTTATTTCTATTAAGACTTGTCTTATTTACAATACATTTTTTTATTCAAATTATACTTTTTATTAAATTAGGATTTTTTAAACTACTTGTTTTTTTATTAATTATAAATTTTTTTAACGACCTATTTTTTATTTAGATATTATTTACTCAACTAAGATTTTTTTACTACATACAATTTTTTTTAAACTTGAATTTTTATTTCAATTAAGATTTCTTTATTTTTTTTATTAAATTAGTCTTTTTTAAACTAGTTATATTTTTTATGAAATATGGAATTTTTATTAAATAGGTATTTATTTTTTTAAAAGGTTATTTATTCCTTTTTATATTTTATTTACTCAACTATGATTTTTTTATTCTAGTTAAATTTTTTATTATATACATATTTTATTTTAAACTGCTTTTTATTTCAATTAAGAATTTTTTTTATTCACATTACATTTTTTTAATAAATTTATATTTGAAGATTTTTAATAAATTTTTTTATTAAATACATAAATACAAATTTGATTCCAGCATAACCATGAGGTTGCAAATTTTTTCATGAAGGTTTCCTAAAGTTGCAAATTAGTTGCTAAATTATGAAAAAGGTTCGAGGTCGATAGGACGATGTGGTGGGGCTGCGTGAATTTGGCCCCACCAATTTTGGTTTGGCGATTGAGGCAAAAATATAATGTTGCAATTTTTTTTATATTGGTTGCCTAAAGTTGCAAATTAATTGCAAAATGTTGGCATAACTTCGGTGTAATTATCATAACATGGTGGGGCTAAATTCACACACGTCATTCGAGTTAAGTTTTATGAAAATTATTTGATCCATATATCCAACTTGTGAAGACGTGAACGTATGGTACGCAGAAGTGAACATACGACTGGCGGTGTGGAAAGTAGTGACGAGAACTAGTTGCCAGTTTGCGGCCACCGTGAAAAGGGTAGGGGGAGTCCAACATCTCGAGCTTTTGGTGCTCTTGAAGACATACAAATTTCGCACACAAAAGACAAAACTAATAATTAATAAAAACTTAGAGTCATCTCATAACCATTAATCCGATATGAATGCTGTATTTGATTTTCTTTAGGCTAGGTTCATAACTCATAAGTTCACAGTTACGTCGTCTGTCGTGTCGTTTGCGTTTTATACAATTCTAATTGGCATTTGAATAGTGGATATTACCGGTGGCGTAGCTGTGAACCAGACCTTCATTGAGATCTGTTGTCTGCAAAAAAGATTACATTCTGTACTAATTTGCATTATGTTTTTGTAGGTTCCAACTTCAGACACTGCGAACGACTTCTGTTATCATCTCTCTGGTAAACTTCATGGTACGGAACATTGTACAGGTGTATGTCGTCTATACTGATGTGCTATAATTAACAATCGTAATGTTTATTATTATTTCATGTTTCGTTTTATTATTTACAGTACATGCTGCCCTCTTACGGACACGAATTTTTCGAAAAAGAGCCACAATGACTGCTAATGATGAGAGAACACACGTCATACCAAGTCTATTGAAGTCTGCTTACCACGCGTGTAACAAAATTCAGAGGAACAAGTACGATGAGCTGGACGCTCCGGACATTAACTTTAGGATTTGTTGCCAGTCGGTTTTCCAAATCATAAAACTGAACACGGAGAGTGGTTGTTTCGACTCGCTCGGCGATAGACGGTCCATGTACCACAAGGTGCTGCCAGTCGTCCATAACAAGTTAATCAAAAACATATGCGAGAAGGCCGCGTTTCACGGACACATCGACTGTCTAAAGATTTCTCGCGAGATTGGCGTTCCGTGGTACGATTCGTCCCAATGGGATCAATCTGAGTGCGAACCGGCAGAGTTTCACAGGCGCATGTATAGTAGGTCGTATGGTCACAAGCTTGGCGTTTCCTCTTACGATTCGTCTAGGTGGGCTCAATCAGCGTGCGACCAGGCCGCGGTATCCGGCAACTTGGACTGCCTGATTTACGCACACGAAAACGGTAGTCGGTGGAATATATTTACGTGCTGCATGGCTGCGTCAGGAGGAAACCTGAATTGTCTGAAGTATTTACACGAAAATGGATGCCCGTTGGGCTTATTTGTGGGTTCTCTAGCGGTGGAATATGGACAGCTGAGCTGCTTGAAGTATGTACATGAAAATGGATTCGCGTTGGACAAACTCACGTGTTCTAATGCCGCGAGAAAAGGATACCTGGACATTCTTAAGTATGCACACGAAAATGGCTGCCCGTGGGACACGCTCACGTGTTCTGATGCTGCGAGACACGGGCATTTGAACTGTCTCAGGTATGCACATGAAAATGGATGCCCATGGGACCGACTCACGTGTTTTAATGCTGCGATAAATGGGCGATTGGACTGCCTTGAGTATGCACTCGAAAACGGATGCCCTAACAACTGACTCGTCTGACGAAGGTTAATTAAAATTAATGCCTCTGGGCCGTTTAAGCCACCCCGAGGTACCTAATCGATGGATTCTGCCGTCTCTTAAAAAGTGTTGAGCCGAGATAAATATAATTTTATCTAGATAAAGATAAAGATAAATTATAATTATGTTATCTAGATAAAGATAAAGATAACTAAATTATTTATTTATCTAGTTAAAGATGAAAAAAATTTTTTTTTTATCTTGATAAATTATCGGATAAATTTTTATTATGGCTCTCTCCGTAAGTTCGTAGCAATATAGAATAACTTAATAGCACGTTATCGAAAATGTTGATAATTATTAGTGGGGCTCGGATTTTAAAGCAAATGCTTCTTTTTATATATATAAAATAGAAATCTACTTTTTATACATAAATTTGTTTCACGTCATTCTGATTCCAAATAAACGATTTTATTTTAGCTTTTTTTGGCTTTTTTTTGTGTAAATGCTTTTTTATTGCTTTTTTCAGTTATTCTAACTGTGAAATTCGAAGTGAGAGTTTTCACTTTAAAAAATGTTTGTTTAATTAATAAGAAATGTGAAAACCCGGAATACGGTCTAAATGGTTGTATTGGATTATTATAGTTTTTGTTATCAGCTTGGTTTTATATCTATGTATAATATAAATATAGATTTTATTGTAGATTATCGATATCTACAGACAGGTCGATAGCTTATCGGCTATTGCATATAGCCTGTAGAACCTACGCTCAGTACATAGATAACATCGTTATCGACCAGTTCAAAATTTGAGTTTTATAGTGTTGTAATTTATAAAAATACCTAAAGTTAAAACAAATTCATTTTTAAAAAAATTAGTGTTAGAAGTTGATGAAGAATTTTTTCAAACAGATAGATCGATTTTATATTGCAAATTTTGTGAAATAAAAGTGTCATATGAAAAAAAATGTAATGTACCTACAACAGCATGTACGGAGAGAAAAATATGTGCAAGCTGTTAAAAGACACGGAAATTTTGTCAGATACATGGTAGTGAATTCTTTTTTTTTAATTTAAATTAATTTTTCAATTTTTATTCAGTTTTATAACTAATTCATGTTAATTTTTGGTCGTGCTTTTTCTTTGCTTTTTTAAACAATAAATATGCCTCATTTTTGTGTTTTTAAAACAATTTTGTGCTTTTTTTGTTATTTAATAAGCTTTAAAATCCGAGCCATAGTTATTAGTAAATACTACCTACTTAATAAACTAATTAATTGTCTACCTATAAATTATAATAAATAAAATCCGTTTAATAAATTAAATAATTTTGATAAATTCATCTAGATAATGGTGATTTTTATCTTAGAGAACTGTGTAAATTAATTTTTCTATTAATCTAGATAAGATAAAAGATAAAATAATATTTATCTAGATAAACTCAACACTGCTCTT